>NW_010253493.1:0-33565 GCF_000690775.1 Eurypyga helias
CTGGCTGAACCCAGCACAGGGGGGTGCTCCTCAGAGTCACTGCTGTGATTGGGGCAAAAGTTGCAAAACTCAGGGGAGTGCAGTAAGGTCTCAGCTCCAACCACCCTGCTGTGTGGAGGAGCTGCAGGGAGCAGGGTCCTCGGCTTGCCCTGGGGGGCTGGATGCTGACATTGCATTGTCTGCATGACAAAGTTTCTGAGGAGCTGTACCAGAAAAGTTTTCAAGACACCTCATCTTGTCACAGCAGCCATTAAACACAGCCCCCCACCTCAAGCAGTTGCAATGCCATCAGGGAGTCCTGCTTGTGAAACACTATTTTTCCTCTTCCAGACCACCCAGAGCCACCCACACTGTTTCCACAGGACTGTTTGGCTGCCAGATTCTTTGGTCTATGGTTCTTTCAGAGACTCAGAGGAAGCAGAACTGAAAGACATCTCAGGGGGCAGGATCCTCCCAGCCTGAATGGCTCCTGACAGCTCTCAGCTTTCTGGCAGCAGTGCAAGTCCGTGACTTCCCACTCAGCCCACACCAGGCAAAGAAAAGCTGCTTCTTTCCTTTTGGCAGTCACCTCTCCTCCATCTCATACCTACATACCAGTCTCCCCTCTGCAGGCTAAACACCACCAATTTGATTGGTCTTTCTTCAGAAACCATATATTCCCCCTTTCTCCAACCATTTTATTTGCTCTCTTCAGCACCAAAAATTTGTCACAGGAAATCCAGAGCCCATCTTCCCACAGCCGAGAGAAGCAGACAACCCCTTGCCTGGTTTACAGTCTATCTTCCTGTTGAGGAATGGTGTTTGCCTGCTTTCCTTTCCAAAACCATATGGTTCTGCTGAGCAATGCTTACACAGAGTCGAGGCCTTTTCTGCCTTCCACACTGCCCCTCCATCAAGTAGGCTGGGGGTGCACAAGAAGTTGGGAAGGGGCACAGACAGGACAGCTGACCCCAACTGACCAAAGGGCTGTCCCAGACCATATGACATCATGCTTGGCAATAAAACTCGGGGGACATGGGGTGGAGGGTGGCCAGGGTTGCCATTGCTCAGGGAGTAGCTGGACATTAGCTAGTTGGTGGTGAGCAACTAGGGTTTGTTTGTATCACCTGTATTTCTTGGATTTTTTTTTCTCTCTCTCTTTTTTTCCTTTCTTTCTTTTCTTTTTTTTTTTCTTTTTTTAGTTATTGAACTGTCTTTGTCTCAGTCTATGAGTTTTCACACTTTTACCCTTCTGATTCATTCCCCCACCCCACTGGGTGGGAGTGAGTGAGCATGTGGTACTTAGCTTCCTACCAGGATTAAAACACAACACCTTGCCAACCAATTTCTCATTCATCTCATGTCTTGCTGCTGAACTTTTAGTTTGCTCACGTGTCCAAGTCACACATGATTAGATGTAATTAGTCCTGAAAAATGCATGCTCAAGCAATGAATCAAATTGGAAGCAGCAGAATGACTGTGACTGAAGTGCTTGTTTAATGTATCATGAGCAAGGTCACAGACAGTCATGGCTTGTCTCCACAGATAGATACAGACAGCACCTCTTCTTTGCAGTTTATGTGACAGGGTTATTCAATCCCCAGAGCTGGCTCACAGCTTGGAAAAGTGTGTGGGAAGGGCATGCTAAAGCCTTTCTGCATCTTTCAGTATCTTCATGCCCTCACAGAGGAATGTGCCTGTGTAGCTATTGACCCTTTGGTGTAGGGTGCAGCTCTCAGTGAAGAACAGGAAAACAAAGTCCTGTTTTCATGTCTGCTGAAAGTGTCCAGGTACTACAGTAGTCTCTGCAATCCCTCCTGGCAGGCCTGAAGAACAAACCATTTCAGAGCCACAGAAGAAAAAAGCAAACTCTAGGTCCTGCCTTTGGTGTGGCAGAAACCAGACTGTTCTTTTTGCAGAGGAAAGCTTCAGCTCTGTAAATCCCAGATACCAAGGCTGAGCTCAGGCATCCTGCACTAAGCCTCAGTAGGTGTTGGTTGATCAGATGTTATCAACTCTCTGTTCAGTGGCTCACAGCAGAGCTGTCCCAGTTCACAAGTGTCCTCAGCCAACAGCTGAAGAAGGCCTTCTCTGGCACATCTGTGCTTTTGCTGGATGTGTAGCAAGTATAGCAGCCATCAGAGCTACGATATTTTTCTTGTGATAAAAACAAATTTTATGCAGGGTCAGCAGGACACAGTCAGTCAGCAGTAAACACAAAGAGCAATAGGAACAACACCAATTTACTTAGAAAAGTAAATGACTGGCTGTAATACTTCGGCTTGCTCATATTGCACTCAGGCTTTTAGTTTATTTAGAGAATTACTTGTCCTTAGGATTCCATTTATTTATTTATTTTAGGGTAAGGAGGAGAGAGAGAGAGATAAGAAGCAACAACATGATCACAATCCATAAAAAGGACCTTTGCATCAGCTTGACCATTAAATCTCACTAAAAGACCCCAGAAGAGCCTACTCAAAGATTACAGCAAGTCTGATTTCTACCATATCATTAACCTTTCTTATTAAATAGCCCATGAAAAAGAACATAAATAGCTAAGTATTATAAATGTAGACTGGAAAAGAGAATCACTGAGACCTGTTCGCTTTTTTTCATACTTACATTCAAAATAACATTGTAGGGATGTTGGGATGAGCTCTGGTTTTGCTTTCCATTGGTGTAAGCCGAATTCACCACTAAAGCTGTGTTTCAGCTTTAGCGTTAGCTGCAGCAGTAGTGTTTCAGCTCACTGGTTGCCTACTCCCACATGAATACTGAAGGATGAATGATCTGAGCCATTAGAAAGCAATAAACTCATTTCCCGTAGTTCTACATGCCATTGTAAAACAGTCCAGCATTCCTAGCAGTGCATTGGTTCTGGCTGCACAAGAGGGCTTTAGAGGCAGGTGGTGAGCGTAGGGACCTGGGGAGGGATATGTGAGCTGTGGCTGAAGCCTTGGATGCTGCTTGTTTCCCACTCCACCACAGACTCCCTGCATCATCTCTGACAGGTTACTTAAGCTATTTTTGCTTCAGTTCTCTGCTGGAAACACAGTTAATGCGATTTCTCTGAATTGCAGGAGAGAGTGTGGTGGCTAATTAAATGGAAGTTCTCAGATATTGAAATACCAAGGTCACTATTAGTACCTTTCAGAGAATGACTGATGTAGCAAATATGGTGAACGATAATGTCTACAAATGACAAAACACTGAGTCTCTTTACAATTAGGATGCTGTCCACCAGTTGTTCTTTCTGTGCTGTGAAGCTTCCCGGCCCAAGTCCTTTCCCCATATAGTACGTGAGCAGATAATATTATTCCCAAGTGGAAGAAATCTTATGTCTTTGAAAAGAAAAAATCCACTGGGAGTGTTTCCTTCAAAGTCTTATTCACCACTTCTGTTCTCCCTTTGAGGTCGAGGTGAACCAATAATATCTAAGCCATAAATTCGTAAATTCACAGGGTATTACTTACCCAGTCTATTTTACAATGTAGCTACAGAATTTGGAAAGGATTCATTAAACAATTAATAATACTCTCAAAACATTTCAATTCCCCTTGATTCCTGCTCTGACACTATGCTATTTTTTTATTTTCCTATACTTCTAACAAATGTACAAAGCTAAGCTTTGTTGTTGATGCATTCAGCTGGGATTCGATGAATTTCTACACTCTCCTGGGTATTTGGATGTGACTGTATAAAGTTGGGAGTGAATTTAATCCTGTTGGGGATGGGTATACTAGTCACAACATTACCTACAGATTATCTAACACTGCTTTGTTGTTTTAGGGATTTTTGTGTTTGTTTGGGTTTTTTTTTTAATTTATTTCTATTTACTCTTCTATAGCTAAATAAAATGTCTCTAATGCCTCTGTAGATACTGATCATAGAAACACAGAATGGTTTGGGTTGGAAGGGACCTTAAAGCCCATCTACTTCCACCCCCTTGCCATGGGCAGGGACACCTTCCACTAGACCAAGTTGCTCAAAGCCTCATCCAGCCTGGCCTTGAACACTTCCAGGGATGGGGCATCCACAGCTTCTCTGGGCAACCTGTTCCAGTGCCTCACCACCCTCTCCAGGAAGAATTTCTTCCTTACATCCAATCTAAATCTCCCCACTTTCAATTTAAACCCATTACCCCTTGTCCTGCCTGTCACTACAGGCCCTTGTAAAAAGGGCATTGATCAGCTCTCCCTATATTCCATTCCTCCAAAAGTGGTTACTTTCCTAAGTATCTCTTTTTTCTTAACTGATGATGAAACTTTAAGTCCTGTTCCTGTCCATCTTCCCATCACATGCCTTCTTGTCAGCAGCTGCTCATGTGCATGAGAACAAAAAAACCCTAAAGCATTGACTCTCAGGTGTGTATCTCCCTGACAGTTCTCGCTGGTGGTAGTCTGTAGTATATACATAGGGATAAAAAATCTCTTTGCCTCCATCTGATGACCTTTAATCATTGATAGCCTTCCAAAAGAACTGCTTCTTTCATAATGCTAAGGAAGGTAATGAAAGAAACAACTGCTAAACTGAAAGAGAAAAAGAAAGCTTCTTTGGTGATGTCTCCTTTTGCACATCTGTCTTCTAGACAGTAAATGCTCTGGAGTGGGGGCTATTTTGCTGCTGAATTTTTGGAGACAGCAGCTATATTATATGGATCTGTCCAACAATTAGAATAATTTCTCATTATTTTGTCCATAAACACTTCACAACTCATCAGTATTTTTTTTAATTACAAAATTCACATCTCCTTTCTAATTTTCCTTCCCAGTATCAACACCGCACTGGGAGCTCCCACATTTGCTGGAACCCAGAGCAGGTGGCCAACTCCCATCGTCTTCAGTGACCGTAATAAACATACTTGTTTGCACTTGCCCTTCTGCTCTGAATATTATGTAACCCAGACATACCATGGACAAAGACCTGTTCTTATCCTTGTCCCAGCCATGAAAATCCAGACCAACTCATGGAAAACAAAACAACACTCTCTCACATGAGTGCAGTAAGGGCCTCCAGTGTAATAATTTGACCCTCTTTCTTTTTGTATGATACACAAAAGAAACGTGAAATTCATGCAGTCTGCTGGTGCAAAGTCCCCAGAATTTGCATGCATTACAAAGACATAGTTAATGGTCACAGTGTTGGTGTAGAGAAAGAAAAGGAAGCAAAAGATTCAGCAACATAAAATTGATGGGAAAAAAAGAATCTTGAGTGAGAAAAAAACCCTGATTCTTAGTATGTCTCTGTACAAGTATTTCAAATCCCATTTTTGCTAAAATTAGCTGATAAAAATCACAAGAAATTTCAGTGTCAAAATCCCTGGTTTCACTCTCAACTTTTGAAATCCTATAGACCAGAAATAAAAGGACGGGTATCAATGCTGCAGGTATGCCCCAGCAGCAGAGCGCACTGCAGCAGTTACTGGTTGACAGGAATCAGGGAGAAGCTTCCCATTGAGTAGAAGTCCCAGATGTGACACTGGTCTCTGAAGCACCTGGTACACAGCTCTGTGGGACAGCAGCTACTGGATTAAATAGACCATTTGGCCAAATGTTAAATTCATAAGACTACATCCAGGTGAAATCACCTTGCAGGTGCAAGTGAGATACCTGCAGCTTTTCCTTACCACACTGTCTGTAACCACAGGTCAGGGTTAGGCAGGTTTACACAGTAGTGATGTCAAACGAGACTATTCTGCTCCATCTCCCTTCCCCTGCTGACAAAACCAGAGATTACTTAAGTCGTTTTTCAATACTGTCATATTTTCACATCAACCTTATCTGATTTCCCTGTAAGAGAGATAGATCTCTCCTGCAGCTTTGCAGAACATTGACTGTATAAATCTTAAAAAATGCATGCCAAAAGTTAGATCCCAGAACAGGAAGTCTGCATTGCAAGTATCTGAGTATCTACTATTTCTATTGCCTTCAGGAGCACTGAAAACCTTTCAAACTTGTTATTCAGTGAGTGGTTTAATACTGACCTTGTAAGATAACAATAGATGTTTTAGTTTAAAAACTTCGGTTGTCTTTCAAATGATACTGAACAAATAACTACTAATAAAACTACATTTTAAAAGAGAGATGGTGAGTAGCACCAATTCACACTGTCAGCAATAAGACAGCAGAAAGCATTACATTAACCAAAGTACAATTGCATCCAGGATGTTAAGACTGCATTTTGGGTACACACAGTTCTTCCTTATTCCAGTAGTGCCTCTAGTAGTTCTGGCTTGTGTCCCAGATGAGAAGTGATGGGAGAACAGACTGAATCTTTGTTTTCCTGTAACTTATTCTGGAGTTTACTAGATCTGACCTTTTGCTAGTGGAATTTTACCTTCAAGATGTAGACTTGTAATAACGCTGTCTACTGTCTGCTGCAGTTTGAGCCAAGATTTTTACTAAAAAAAAAATCTTTCTTCAAAAAACACTGCAGTAAATTGATTAATAATAAAACTTCTGAAGCTCACATTTAAAGTAAATTTAAGGATAATGATTCACCACAGAAAATGTGACTTTAAAAAAGCTCTTCGATATATTTAATCACAACTTTTTTCCTTTCCCTTTATTAAAATCTGTTACAAGTTCTTTTAGGACACTCATCAACAACAATTAAAGACATATTTTTTTTCAGAATTATATTCCACCTTAAATCTGTGTTGTTTGGAAGTGCTGTTTGCAGTTTCTTTACATTCTTGCTGAGAAGAAGTAGCCCAGAATCGATACTTGAAGTACAACCGCAGTAGCCCTGAAGAGCTGAGGTCTCCAGCTTTCCAGTTTCTAGTATTTTTACTGGGCTGCAATGGACTGAAAGCAAAATACCTAAATATTTCTGTAAACTGACATGTTCATCTCTCAGTTTTCACCCTTCAAATGGTCTTTCTCTCCTTTGAGAGAAGCTAAGAAAGAAGCCATTTTAAAAGTATATGCCATAGCAAATACTTGAAACTTACTCTGGGAACCAGACAGAAGGTGAATGCTGATATAATAATAGAGGGATAAGAGCAAAAAGTTTTGTCAGAAAACTGCGGTGACAGCTGTGCTAAATAAACTAGATTTCCTCTTCATAGCTGGTGCCTGAAGCAGGTAATTTGATTAAAATGCCTCCGAATTTCATCCCAGTTCTGCTATCTTCTCTCACAATGGCAGCACTTACTGGAAGGCTGAAAAATTCACAACAAAAGCAGAAGTAAAATTTTGGCCACAGGTGCTGATTATCTTCCCTTCAGTGTATTTCATTCTAAAATAGACTGTGACAGTTAAATGAGAAAATAAGTTTAAGTTCATTAATTGGGCTAAGGTGCTAAAAGAAATGTGACTCTCTGAGGTGCTTTTAAATGTTTTTGGCTTTGCAGTGCTGCCTAGAAGTAGGAGACTGCCATGATGAAGAAGGATTCACAAATCTCCCTGAAAAAAAGAGAAACATCTGACATCTCAGAGCACCTATAAATTGAGAAAGTTGTATTTATAGAAGATAGTTGTGGATGATAAAATGTAAATGCTTGAAAAGTTGTCCTAAGGAAGCCTTAAAGACCTTTCCATGCAGCTAGGTATGCAGCCATTAGTGATGACAGCCTCTCTCAGACACCCCACTCTTTTCATCGGGATTCTGAATCAGCAGAAAGACACATCAGTATTAGTAAGTATTACTGTAAACTGAAATGCAGAAAGAAGCTTGACATTTGCAGCTCGATTTTCTGAACATCACAAGTCTAGAGCAGGGTGTAATAATTGTATTAGGAATGGCTTTATTTTCAGGACTGCTGCTGTACAGCTTCTTCTGATTCCCATGCCCAGACATCCTTGAATCTAGCACCTTTCATTCTGGGATGTCAGCATGGGTTTAGCAAACTGCTTTCAGCAACTATGTCTGAAGGCTTCAGGTCTTCTAATGGCAAAGCAGGGCAGAGCTGAAAAAAATCCCGACTTCCTTTGCTCATCAAACGCATGGAGGCAGGCTGATCCTTCCCCAGTGGGCTGGACCACTAAGGAGTTGTTATGGGAACTGGAAGAAGCTGTTGTGTGGTGAGACATCACATACCATTGGGCAACTAAAACTCTTAGATAGTGAGAGAAAAAGACACCTGGAACCAGGAGGTTCCTGTGTGGTCATTGAGTCATGCATCTCCTGACATAAATCTCACAGGAGCAAGAGGGCAAAAGGAAATATCCTGCCATGGTTCCCTGTGTGATTGTGGCTGCCAGCCTGCAGGATGAGCAACAGATATCTCCATAAACTCTGCAGATCACCAGGAGCTCATAGGAGACCTGAAAATCTAGAGAGAGAGTAATTACATTAACATTGCTAATGAGAACGAACTAGAAACAAAGCTTGAACACTACACCTTGTTCAGACACTCTGCTTTAATTAATAGTTCATTTCCTGCTGGGCTTTGGACCACTTCACCTAATTCTCTTCTGGGTGAAATTAGGTATATACTTCAGGGACAGTTCTGCAAAGACATTATAGCATCACAGAACCAGTAGTCCATCTCCCTCTTGCTCTCCCTGATGCTTCTCAACATACTCATGTCCTCATGGCATTTTTGGCATCAGAATGATGTTTGGCTCCATATGTCCCACACAGTCCTCCAACGCTATCCCAGCTACCTATGCACACTCAAGCACTCCCATATGCCCTCTGCCCCATGCAGGGGTAAGCAAGACTCAGTTTCATGCTATAGAAACAGTATTTTAGTGCCCTGCCACACCAATTGTAGTGATAGGACAAGGGGTAACGGGTACAAATTGAAAACAGGGAGGTTTAGATTAGATATCAGGAAGAAATTCTTCCTGGAGCGGGTGGTGAGGCACTGGAACAGGTTGCCCAGAGAAGCTGTGGATGCCCCATCCCTGGAAGGGTTCAAGGCCAGGCTGGATGAGGCTTTGAGCAACCTGGTCTAGTGGAAGGTGTCCCTGCCCATGGCAGGGGGGTTGGAACTAGATGGTCTTTAAGGTCCCTTCCAACCCAAATGATTCTACGATTCTATGATTCTATGATTCAATATAAGGCAGTCAAAACTGGAAAAAATGTACAAAATAACATATTCATGGCTTAAAGCCATGGGGCATTACACAGGATACAGAAAACCCTCAAAGCTAAATGCCATGTAGTGTAGATGTAGCCAGCTCTGCACTACTCTTCTCCATTAGCTCAGCTCTGTGGTGATACCTAGGCCATGTGTGCTAGAGCCAGCTGATGCCCCTTGGCCTCAAGACCACGTATTTCCTCCCTGGAGACATTCCACTTTGTAATACAGACATATTCCACTATTCCATTATTCCACTCTATTCCACCTAGTAATATAGACACAGACCTGGAACTGGAGTTCTGGAGAGTCCTGGAACTCTTCCAAAGGAGATATCCTGCTGGTTCCACACACTGGCCATGGTTTCTACAAGACGCTGTAATTAAAAACAGCAGAAATTTTCCTGCTTTCAGTGGGGCTTCAAGGAACAAATAAGAGCTACCCCCAGACAAACTCACAAGCTTGAAGAGTTACTAGCAAATGGTACCAAGCACTTTCTTCCCATGACATACCAAGGAGCTTTGTGAATCCAGCCTCCCAATCTCTCTGGGAAGACCCCATTCCTGTGCCCATCAGCTTGCTGATGCTCAAACGGTCTCATTTCAGACTGCAGCAGGTATTACAAGACCCTAGATATGCGGCACTGCACAGACATATCATATGATAGAGGACTGATGACAAAGACTCTACAATGGGAATATCAACACACCTCACCTCAGCAACTGAAACAGATAGAAACAATTTTCAGCAAGTAGCAACCTGGACAGGGATTTAACCTTCATTATGATAAGTCCCATATCTTCTCAGCAAGCCTCTGAATAATTTAGTGCCCTGGTTCTTTCCATCATTTCACATAAGATATTCAGTTTTTATGGAATACAGATACAAGAAACTAAGATTTAGGTTCAAAGATGTTACTCTTTTTTTTTTTTTTTCCCTGAAATGAAAGTGAATAAGAAGCCATGCAAGTATATCCGAAGGATCTGTTTTGAGTGAGGTTATTTTATGTTGTATTTTTAGGCTTCCCACAGACAGCTGCATGTGACTCAGAAAGATGCACAGATTTTCACTTTGGGGACAAAGTAAAGGAAAAAGATAAAGATATTGAGTAACACAGTTTCTTTCTCAAGCATGAGGTCTTTTGATTTTTGTCAGTGAGTATTCATTTGTTTCAGGTTTATTGTCCCCCTGAAGCTGAAGAAAAAAGAAAAACAGTTCCCAGTGAGTGTCTATTTCTCTATAAAGTGCTTAGGGATGTGTATCAGAATGCTCATAAGATTATTGATACATAAAGTTAGAAGGCAGAGTTTCGGGAGAAGTGGAGAATGAAGAGCCCTTCAATAGGGCCAGTGAACCAGTGACCAGACCAACAGTGCACTTGACAGAGTAAGCCTCTCTTTATCAAAGCATTCAGTATCAGCAGCAATATATTTTTCAGAAGCAATTAAGCAGTATCCAAGATGTCTTTTAATAAGAAAGATGCATTTTGTTTTCTAAGCAGCAAGAATCACCTGCCTTTTGTCAGCCCTAATGTTTATGGCTTTATTTCCTCTTTGCTGACTGAAAGCTTGGCTGGTTTCAAAGAGCAAAATGGGGAGAAGGAAGATGCACTGTCATCAATTAGAGACCAAGGATTATGAAACTCTAACTCCTAGGAAGTGGAGAATAAGAGGTAAACACTTCAGAGCACAGTGAGAAATCCACCAGACACAGATTTTCCTTCAAGTCCTGTACTGGGTAGGGCAAGTGGTCTTACAGACAGTAGCTTAAGGCCACAGCTATTCTGTATTCTGTTTGATTGGAACTGCTGGAAGACTGAGCTGGATGATATCCACTGTTCTGCAGAATAACTGAAGATGTGGGTAAAACTCAAAGCCACACATATATATGCATAAATATACACGTATAAACACAGAAATTATACATCTGTGGCTGATTTGAAAAGCTTTTTTTCCAGGAGTATGAAGACTCAGTGAATGACTCTTAAAGCCTTATAAATATCCTAGAATTGAAAACCTGACTTTCTAGCATCTCTGTATTTTATGAAAAAGTTTCCTCTATTTCATTGCATTGCCAGAAAATATGAATTTCAAACTGTCTTAACAACAGAGAGAAAGAGGAGGAAGCAAATGGCCAGAACAGATAAAGAAATATGTGAGACCGTCTGGAGATGGCAAGTTGAAAACCATCCCCAATAGAAATGGTTCAGGGTTTTTCTCCCAGACATTTCCCTCCTGATAGCCTGTACAAAATGCTGATACACTTCAACTGGGCGCTGATGGGATTCTCAGGGTGCCTAGAAGCCTGATGGTAAGACATTTGCCTCGGCTTAAGGATCCCTTCATACTATGTGATTAGAAACCACCAAATTGGCATAGAACAGCTGCACTGGTGCAAACACTGTAAAGCCCAAAGAGAGTCCTGTCAACTCCAGGTGGGGTCTCACCAGAGCAGAGTACAGGGGCAGAATCCCCTCCCTCGACCTGCTGGTCACACTTCTCGGGATCCAGCCCAGGATACGGTTGGCTTTCTGGGCTGCCAGCGCACACTGCTGGCTCATGTCCAGCTTTTCATCCACCAGTACCCCCAAGTCCTTCTCCTCAGAGCTGCTCTCTATCCACTCTCCACCCAGCCTGTACTTGTGCTTGGGATTTCTCCGACCCAGGTGCAGGACCTTGTACTTGTCCTTGTTGAACCTCATGAAGTTCAGATGGGCCCATTTCTCAAGCTTGTCCAGATCCCTCTGGGTGACATCCCATCCCTCAGGCATGTCAACCTCACCACTCAGATTGGTGTTGTCTGGAAACTTGCTGAGGGTGCATTCAATCCCACTGTCTATGGCATTGATGCAGATATTAAACAGTACTGGTCCAAATATGACACCTGAGGGATACCACTTGTCACTGATCTCCATCTGGATATCAGTAAAGCTATGGACAGTCCAGAAGGGTCTTTTTGTGTTTCCAAAAATGGAGAAAATCAGGCAGCTGGTAGTCAGCACCTGAGGCCCCTATCAGTGGACAAGGAATGAAGTGCCTTCTCACCTCATTTGCATAACACCGGGGAGGATTTCAGGACTTTCCCCTCCAGCATTCTTTAAGGCTGGTCATCTGTTGCACATGCATAACAGCAAATTAAAGGTTTACTGAAATATTTGTTGAGTTTAGGCAAGTCCCAAGTGGGGATGTGCCTCCACCAAAGAAATCCAACAGAGTAATGAATCCTGAGGTCTCACACTTACACATGATGTTCTCCAACCCACAGAACTCCTCTGTAAATTTGCATTGCAACAGTCAGAGGATGCTGAAGATCAGTTTATTTTAAAACACAGGGGTTTAGTTTACTAAGCAGTGAGACCTTAAACAAAAAGTGTTGGCCTTTTCCCTGGCATGGTATTTGTTTGGCTCATTTCTCTTTTCCTGGAAATGATCTTTGAATCACAACATGAAAGGCCATATCCAGCCCTTTATTAAAGATGCTTCTGTCAGAAGTGCAAACAGAAAAGGCTCAGTCAGGGTATCTGACAATGTCGACTCCTTTTTGTGCTGCTTGATAGGCTCTTTGGAGCAGGACTTTCTTGAACTGGATCAGCCAGAAACAGAAGTCCTAATGGCAGACAGACCAGTCACATAGGAATTAGGACAGGATCAGTAGCCCAGCTGAAGTGCATCTATACCGATGCTTGCAGCATGGGCACCAAACAGGAGGAGCTGGAAGCTTAGGGAGGTGGTATAGTGGGGGACTTGGCGGTGTTAGGCTTATGGTTGGACTTGATCTTTTCCAACCGAAATAATTCCATTATTCTATTTTTACTGATTATAAGAAGGGAGTGTGGCAATACATGAGCATACATTTTACAGGAAAATGGCTGAGGAAAAAAATGGCTAGCAGAAATAGCATGTGCCCAGTTTCAGCCATGTACTGATGCTAATGAGCATGCTCCCTGAATGCCTGTGAATCCAACCCTGGAGAACATGTTTTCAGAGTTAGGTGAAATATAGGCGTTCAAGCATAATCTGATCTGGAATCCTTCAACTTCTTCTGAAACTTGCTGTCACAAGCTTTGACTAAAATGAGAATTATCTGCTGTAGATATATATGTGCTACACATGCTCTGCTCTGCTTGTGGTCCTTGCCATAGCTATGTCTTCGGTGTTTAAAGATGATTATCTAAACCTTTTCTCTATGTCATTTAAACAGCAAGTAGCTGCTGAGCATGGCTTTATATTATTGACAAGATAAAAAATAATAATCAAAGAACCAGAACAAGAAAATAATTGCTAATTGTGAACTTAAATTCCATCAGCTCTGCCCTGTCAGTGTG
The DNA here is from genome assembly GCF_000690775.1 of Eurypyga helias. NCBI lineage: Eukaryota > Metazoa > Chordata > Aves > Eurypygiformes > Eurypygidae > Eurypyga > Eurypyga helias. The sequence continues at coordinate 13,332 of NW_010253493.1, forward strand.
GGACAAGTCTGCCCGCAGCAGCACTCAGGCAGCTTTTGATGAGAGAAGTCACATTTAGCTCATTTACTGTAAATGCAAGTCAGCTTTAAAAGGTTTATTGAAAAATGTTATAAACTGGGACATGCAAATGTAACAAACAGGGATGTGCCGGACAGTTGCACGGCCAATTACCACCTTAAGCGTATCAGTAGGATCCCATTAGGTGCTGTGATTAAGGGCTGGCTGCTGCAAATACAAAGGAGCAGAGGAGCAACAGCAGTGGGAAACCCCTAACACAGTGGTGTCAAGGTAGCACCAGCCCCAGCTATTCCTGAGTGTCCAAGGGGGCTGAGCAGCCCCTGGAGCTGGCAAACCTCCAGGGCATGGCTCCAGGACAGGTTCTGCCCCACCACCTTGCCTAAAGGGAATGTGGGCGTGGGGTGTCATTGCCCACAGGGGTGTGGGGCTCACTGGTAGAGGCTTAGAGGTGAATGCCAGCAGGGTTAAAGGACCGACTGAGCATCCAGCACTGGCTGTCATCCCAACACGTTTATACTGGCAGATACACTACTCCCACTATAAGAAGCGATTGAACCTCTCCGATGGGACTCACTCCTCCATATTAGGCTATTTTTAACTGGGCCAAATCTCAGCTAAACAACATCATAGTTAAAGCAGCCTATTTATTGTCTTTTCTGCCAATAAACTGGGAGAACTTTACAGTAATTGTATCAGTAAGAATTTGAAGCTTGGCAAATAGAAAGCACTAAGAACAAAAAAAGAACAAAATTGAGAAAACTAAAACAAAAATTAAAAGTAAACTCTGTTTTCTGAGTGAATGCACCTAAATTGCTGCCTCAAGTAGAAATTAATTAAAATTCCCCTTTTGCTTCATCCAATTCAAGCAGTTTTGGTCACTGAAATCCTTGAGATGGAAAATAACAGTGTATTGATGTCTTTCACACACACACAGATGAGGAGGATTTCTTTCAGAGACTATCCAGTTAACAATATTTCAGCAGTTTGGGTATTTCCCCCCTATGATTTTTCTATATAATACGCTGGTACATTCTTGAACTCATTAGAACATTTTTACCTAGCTGTTATTAACAGCAGACTAAAACCACCCTTCCAAATATTCCTTTGATTTTTAAAACATTGCTTTGCCTTTAGAAATCTTTCAGCAAAGAATTTACATTCAGGATGATCAATAGTACAACTTGCTCCAGACCAATTATAGAATTCAATAATTTAGTCATCAAAAGTTTCAGGTTGGACCAGACACCTGATTAAAAGAGTTGCAGTCAATTTGCTTCCATCACTGAAAGGTGCTAAATCACACACACAAATCCATCCCAGTTCAGAAGAGCACTTATCTTAAGGAATAGTTTGATTCAATTGCCTCTGCCATCAAGGATAGAAACATACAGAATGATCATGCTCCCAACCATCGTAGCTCAGAATTCAAATGGGATCAGTGAACCTGCTTAAGAATGAATTATAGCTGCAAATTATTTGCCTGAATTATTGAGCAAATAATTGTGAATGGCAATTACGTTGGGAAGAATTAGGCTTTGTTCACAGAGAACTACCGAATAGAAAGAATATTCATAAATTCCTTGTTACAAATTACACTACCCCAATATAAACAGTGAAATTAAATTATTTGAAAAACATAATCTGAATTTTATTAATCTTAAATGTAATTAGTAAAAACAGAAGCATATCGTACACACATATATATACCATGTACATATAAACCAGACAGGATGACGTAACATAGGTATCCATTTTGTTTTGACGCAGTGAATAATATAATTTTAAAAGTTCTCTTTCTAGAGAGCCAAAAGAATAAACACAATGATTTTGCTTGTGAGAATCAGTTCCCTATCCGATCAAAATAACAATCTTTTAAGGAAAGATTTTGAATAGACTATACTTTCTTAATTTGCTTAATCTTTGGGGAATTTGTCTTTAATCATCAGCAGATTTTCTGCATTTATCCTAAAGATTTGTTTATTACTTTTCACAATTGCCTTTGTAATCATTTGAGAGGTCTTCATAAAGCAAAAAGTTATCAACTGCAAAAGTTGTTTTATTGGATTTTTTTCACTGAATCCAGGTCAATAGAAGCTGCTTTGAATTGAAAACATTTCTTCAGGGCAATAAAACTCCATTTATTTTTTGGAGTAGTGTGATTCTGACTAACTTTGGTCATCTCATAAACACAAGGGGCAACAATGGTACAAGGAGACAAAACCAGAAAGAGTAAATGGAAATGACTGGTTCATTACAGAGCGTGTGGCTCATGAGACAGGGTTTGGCAGGGGGCTGAACCTCAGCAATACCTTTTTCCCAACTTTCCATCCTTATTGCTTCCAGCATAATCCAGATCAACCCTCTTACAGGTGTGTCAATGTAAACCCATGGGGCCAATAATCTAGGCTAAAAATAAAAATTCTGTTTTGCAGTTTAATTAATAAAAAAGTGAATAAAATATCTTTACATAGATTAATTTTACAAATTCAGGTTAGAGAAAATATTGGCAGATACAGAACTAGGGGCAATGGCCATAAACTGGAAAACAGAAGGTTCAACCTGAACATGAGGAAACAATTCTTTACTGGGAGGGAGACAGAGCACTGGAACAGGCTGCCCAGAGAGGTGGTGGAGGCTCCTTTCCTGAAGACTTTCCAAAGCCACCTGGACTTGTTCCTGTGTGATCTACTCTAGGGGATCCTGCTCTGGCAGGGGGGTTGGACTAGGTGATCTCTAGAGGTCCCTTCCAACCCCCTCCACTGTGTGAATCTGAATCTGTGGAGCCAGGAGAAGTGGGAGGATGGGAAGACCTGGTGCTGGGCAGCTGCAAGAACACAAGTTTGGCAGGGTGAGAGCCACTTGGATAAAGCAAACGCTCAGAGAATTTGTTCTGCTTCGTGCTTGGTGGGGGAGGAGGGCCCTTCAGTAAGGATTTGCCATTCCTCAGGAAAAGAAAATGGCCATGAAAGGATTCCCTGAGAGGTTTCAGTCAGACACAAACTAAGGCTCTGTTGTGGTGCAATGACTGAAGAGGAAAGTCCTCCAAGATTATTATTTTCCTGCCCCTGTGAGTAAAAGACATAAGTTATTTTATCACAGTATGACCCTCTCATCTTCCCTTATTAGGAAATGATAGATAGACTTACACACCACTGGAAGATCATAAACATTGGTATTCCGCAGGGAGAAGACCAAATAAAACACTCATTCCCTGATACTTTGGAAGGCTAGTCAGAAGATTTATGCCCACCATTAAGTTTAGAGGTGCTAAAATGAGTGGTTGCTTCATTAGTACACAGAAAAATTGCACTAAGCGTATTTTCATTGTGGCACCAGCAGCGAAAAAATACTTGGAATAGTCTTTTTTTCCTAAAACAAATACAGTATGTGGCTGAAGTCCTACAGTTTCATTTACAGACATGGCCTGTGTAAAGAATGTCCCAATTCTGGTCTTGTTCTCAGAAATCAATGTGGTAATATATTCTAATAGGAGATAATTCCCCTTTCACTACCCTCACTTGCAGTTTGTTTTAAGAACCGAGAGGGTTCAAAATCTGAGTAGGTCTGACCTGGCTCTGAAGGGCTGTGCTGTCCCAGACCCGCTCAGGTGTTGCAGTCAGCACTGCGGTCCTCAGCAGAGTCCTTCAGAGAGATCTCTGCTGCAGCTCAAACCCAACAGCACCTCCAAGTCACTCTTCCCCACGTGCAGCTCTGTGTGGCTGTGAAAGGCTGCCTCAGTGCTGCTCATTGCAGGTGGGATGACTCTCTGTATCATTCCTGGATCAGAGGAGGATTGGTACCTGGCAAAATCTTAGGTGAGTATCTCTCTGTGTGGTTTGAGAAAGACCTTTTTCCAGTGCTAACATATCTATGATAGTAGGCATGTGACATTTTGTGACAATTTTTCGTTCTGCTTGTACATTTGCTTCTCCTGTTTACTGTTTATTTTGGTTATTTAGATGCTGATGACAATCTGGGGGAGGAATGATGAGCAGTTCACTATAAACAGGCAACTCTCATTATAAATATAAAGCCCTAAAGAAGGATGAGATAGTGGAAACTTTTTCAAAGAAAAGAAAACGTACATACTTCACCAGCTTCAGATCTAGTGCCACAGAGCTGTCCCTCCAGGATATGTATTGAAGGGATACTCTTCTGAGAGCTGCCTGGATTCACCAGTCTGTTCCAGTTCTTGATGTTTCCAGAAGTATGAATGAAGCTGCTATTGCACTTGCTGATCATCAAAATGTCACAACAGCCTTAGAGTGAAATGACTTCTGATCACTACTTTGTCAAGAAAGCAAGAGAGCAATGAGTCTGGCAGAGAAGAACCTTCCAGGAAATGTCTGAAAAATTTAAATCATGTACAACAGAATATATTTTCAGACAGAAATAAAACCAGTATTTATAAGGACAGAGAAGCGATGAAGCACTGGATATACAGGCATATATATGTAAAATGCTGCAGCAAAGGAGATAGGCATTAAGAACCTTGTCATTGTCAGGTGAAGGATGATGAATGAAGAAGTTCATTTTCATGAGTTTTGTTATTATTATCCTTTCAGAAAAGAAAAGGACAACAATAGCCATGCAAAGAATATACAAGGTGGATGAGTCAGATACTGCATTCTTTAAAACAACAACAAAAAAAATCTGTATACCAAGGCCTGATTGAATCCTCCAAAAGTGATCTCTTTGCAAAGAGTGGCAATGATGACTGACTTTGCAGTTAGGACTAGCTGTATCTCTGAAGCCACATGGGAGCCAGTAAAATAAAAAAATTCAGCCAAGAAGTGCATGAACCAAAAACCAGGGGTTGAATTTGGACAAGTGTTACACATCATCCATGATGACAAAGGGAAATGTAATGTGTATCTAACAAGAAGACAGCTTGTTAATGTATAAGCTTTCCATACGTAATAAAGCACTAATGACAGCACGGAAAGCAGCCAGACCAAAAGCAACAGATGGTGCGAGAGATTTTGAGTTGAGCAGCTTTGCCGGTGAGATGTGACATCAAAGTACTGGCTGTGGATGAGTCATGGCTTCCTCCCTCCCCAGCCTGTATCAAAGGTCAATGTACCAGCTTCTATCGTATGAAGTTTTTCTCACAATGTTAGTAGAAGAAAAAAAAAAGACCTTTCCCAAACTATGTATTGGCTAAAGAAATTCATCAATTCCTCTATCCTGGCTGATGAGAATAAGTCTTCTTTTTTGGGTGGCCACACATAGAAAAAAAATACTTAAGGTACAATTTCCTAGAAATTGTTGTGAAATCATGAATGGTGATTGTGGAGTTTATTTAAAGGCTAAATAGATTAATATATTTCTGTCCTACTGAATAACAGAAGGGGCTGATTATCCTTTGCATCCATAAGCTGTGATCAAAAAACTTGATATTACGCTGTAGGTGAACATCTGTCACCACACCTACAGTGCCCTAGCCTGGGTCAGCATAGCCGGGCTTCAGGAACGCATTCAGTAGGAATATGCATCGTCACTTGATGATGTCTTTATAGTCAGTGGACAGAAACGGGCACTTTTAGGGTAGCATATATCTGACCTATTATAGACCTTAGTTATGTATGAGAAGAATTATGTCTTGGAAGTGTTTAGGTTCCATGTAAAATGAAACTATAAGAGGAATATATACAGCTAGTTCACATCTAAGTGCTTTCCTTAGTCATCTGAATTTGATCAAAGCAGGTACCAGCTGAGGAGACGAAATCAGATGGGGAATACGGCACTGCATTCATGGCATCAAGAAAAACAATTTAGATGATGTCATTGACTCTGTCAAATATGCCATTAGACTTCCCAAATTACCAGTTCAGAAGGACAATATAAAAACAACATATGGAGCAAAAAAAGAGTCTCACCTGAATGCTTGCCTGCTTACATCTAACATTTACAATTATATTACACTCATATCTGTAGGACAAACTGGGTTGAATGGTCTGATCCACACTAACGTCCCAGCAATCACCATTAACACAGCCTACTTCTAAACTATCAGCTCTTCTGAAAAAAAAAATATCCGCCACTGTTAACATGATATGTCAGTCACTGAGGGTCATGTGAACATTGGTCTTGTCAAATATAACTCAAGTGTGTAGAACCTGATCAAATCTCATAGAACTCTTGGTTTCAAAAGAGGAGAAAAAAGAGTAGTTACAGAGTTAACCTGTAGGATAATATTCTTTGTATCACGTGAAGACCCTCTGCTTCAAGCTACTGAAAAATCACTATGAGAAAATGAAGCTTTGGCAATCATCTGAAAGGAAGGCAGACGTCATTTGCATGCACTCTGCTACCCACAGGAATAACCACAATTAGCAGGTACTCTTGGGTTTAGCAGAGAGAACAGATTCTGCAATACTAATAAGGTAACGGGGCCGTAGGGAATGATGCAGGCAGAGCACTGATCAACTTCCACCCCTTTTCATGACTTTATTAGTGCCTTCGCAGGGAAGCAAAAAGGAAACGCTTCTTTTCTCAGAACAGACTTTTTGCAACTTGGACAACCATGGGAGCTTTTGCTAAACCTCTTTTTGAAACTGCAGAAATTCACATGTTCTTTGTAAATCCCTAGAAGTGCATGAAGTGACATAGTTGAATGTTGCCAGGAACTTTTTTGTGCTAAGGGGTGAAAATGACTCAAGCCACCACACCATCATAAAAAGACTGTCTCTTCTGACAAGTACTACACGTAAGCTGTCATGCAAAAAGCTGAGGATGATCTCTGGGATGTGAATCAACTGGGTTGAAACCAAAGAGCCCGGACTGATAACTAAAGCAAAAAGGAATTTGTATGGTGGCAAGTTGACTCACTCCCCAGCACCCAAAGCAGTCCTGCAGCTTAAGAAAGCAACTTTATTCCTGCCAAATCAGTGAAAGTACGTGTTAGTGATACACTCAAGGGCATAGAGATCTACAAGGTAGAAACACTTATAAGCCAGAGCTACAATCACGTAGAGACAGATTGTGTGTGACATTGTTTTAGTGAGGATTTAGAGGGAGAGGAAGGGAACTGTGTAGTCCACAAAAAGCTATGCATATTGTGGAGGAGAAGACCAGGGTAGGGTTTGTGGGGCTAAACACTTGCATGTGAAAATGTGGATTTCTATGTCTGAGCTTGTCAGACATAGACTCACCAGAAGGGAGTATTCTGTCATTCTAAGGAGAATTACCAAACTACAATTTGTGGTCTCTAAATAATCCTTCAGGTCTAAATGTTTTCACAAAACCACACCATTACAGTTTGCAAAGTTGGATAATGCCAGTTCCCAAAACCTTTTCCTTTTCTAATTGTTCGGCTCTGAGAGACCTGCTAATAGCATCCACAGACCATCAAAGGGACAGGTTCTTCTCTCTTGTCCAGACACACCTGTCCAGATCACATCTTTTTTTTCAGGGAACCTGTTATCCCTTTTTCCTTCTTTGCCTGAAAAAGAAAAGAGCAAATCACTACCAAAATGTAAAAAAAATATATAGTAAGCAAATATTTTCATGTGTGTGATTCAAAGCAAATGAGGCCCATTATCTACAATAAACAACACAAACTTTCTTCACTTTTTGGCAGTCTCTGTTGCTGGGAGTTTTCAGTCATACCATACCCTTTTTTTCTTCCTGCCCACCAACAGGTATCAAAATAAATCTCTGCTCTCTGTCCCTCTTTTTTCAGCATAGACTTATAGAAATGCTGCCTTGTGAAAGGGAGGAATAGGGTTTGGCTGAGAAATCAAGCTGATAGAGCTAACTATACATATATACTAAATGTAGGCTTTTTGTAAGGCCTTTGAGGACCAGAGAAAATGTTTTACAATGAGAAATTTCACAGGATCAGACTGACTGATATATCACAAGTAGAATGACTGGTGGCTTGCTACCTGTGCCTAAGTACCTTTACAGGTAGAAAAATCTAGATACTCAAGAAGTTTTAAATCTAGTGGAGAGAGGAGTATTCGGAAGGGGTTATAGATGAAGCTTTGCACATTTCAATAGGAAATTAGACACACATTTAAAAGTAAGGAAGATTTACCATTAAAATGGGTAACCAAGAGAGGAGCAAGATCCTCCACTTTTTGGCTTTTTCAGTTTCAGCCTTATTAACCATTCTGAAAGACATGCTTTAGTCAAACAAGGTTTCTTCATACATGGGTGACTTCATGAAATGAAATAGCTTGTGAAATTGGTCAGACCCAATGATGCAAAACCCTTTCTTGTCCTCATACGTTATGAATGTAGGAAATCATTCATTTGTGCAAAGCTACAGTACATTATTACTGCACGGGAAAGTTATCCTTCGCCTCACATAGCTCTCTGGAATCTCATTCAGACAGTGTAGGTTAGAGACAGTGATTTTTCCCTTTCTGCTCAAGGAAAATGTATTTGCCTAAGATCAAGCTGATTGATAACTTCAAAATATCCGTCTTCTCACTGCTTATTATTTATTGAAAAGTACTTCACGGAACTTTTTATTAAGATGTTATCTCTGTGCCCTAGAAGATAGTCAGGTATCATTGCCTTACTTTACAGTCCAGTAAATGCAGAGAGATGAGCTGTCACTTGCTGTAGGATTGGGAATGAGTTAGGAATCTCTGATACAGGTGACTTAAATTCTACTTACTAACACAGGTGCCTTTCAGAAGGATTACACCAGACCCAGATGCCCAACCTTCCTTTCTGTAGACCTGGCACTTCACTCCATGCAGTATTCTTCCAGAAAACCAGGATTTCTCACCCTCATCATCTTTCTGCTCCCTACCAACAACAATGTAGTACACTGTCAAAGTATACCCTTCATTTCTCAGTTAGCATCCTGTCCATATCAGTAATAACATCCCTTTTGCAGTTCAATGGGTAGAGATTTGCACTGCCTGTGGGTGTTGTGGTATCCAAAGTGATCATTTCTGCACATAATAAAGTTTCTGTTTTTTTCAGGATTATGTTGTTGTTGTTTTTCCTCTGCCCTCAAAAACTAGTTAATGTAGTTCACATAGAAGAGGAAGGGGTTTTAGAGTTTAACACTTATGTGGGGTACAACAGACTATGGGTGCTCCAAACACCATCTACAGAGATAGCAATTGCCTTCATTATAAGCATCTAGGCATGATGGGTGAATGCAGCGATGTAAGGGCCCTGAGCTGATGCATGCAATAACCAGCTCTCTGACAGCACCATCCACTAACCTGCAGTGTGCTGAGCAGCTCTTGATGCAAATAAAAGGGATCAGACTGTAGAGCTCAAGAGCTTGTGCTGTGCTAGCTAACACGAGCCCAACATGGTACACTTGTCTGACTTTACTGTTCACAGATTGCTTCCATACAACTGCTTTGCAATCTCAAATCCCTCAGAGAAAAATAGGTATAAATCTTAGTCCCTGAGCCACAGTGATGCTGGTGTGCAACCAGGCTGATGTGTAAGCAGGTGTGTGTAACTGAGATGTGTCACTCCACACACACACAAATCCCACTGCAGTCCATTTAATCTCCCAAAGCAGATCCAACGAGGGTAACCCACAAGTATTTCTAATCTTTAATAAATAGACAAACTTAAACTGGAGAGTCATGTTCCATCCTAGGTTCTTGGAGAGATCAGCAAACAGAGAAAGCAATAACATTTATGACAAATGGGGTCCTTATTCCTTCTTTGGGGTACTCACCCTTAATACAGGATTTTTTACCTCACATTAGAGATGTATCTCCAACAAGCCTAATGAGAAAGGAGGGATAAGAATAACTGTGCCCTCCATAAGAAGGACATATCAGAACTGAAAAAAAAAAAAAAAAAGGAAAAAACCCGCCTTTTATGTCTGAAGAGGCCACCTGTGTTTTTCCAATGCTTACAATCCACCCCAGCAGGAAACACTTCAGTATGAATCACGGCTGTCAGTCTTTTGGTTGATGCTGCTGTGTCTGCTCCCTTCCATGGGTTGAGATGAGATTCAGGAATTTGCAAATGATGGAAGATGACCTGCACAGCAAGAATGACGCCAAATGGCCTGGTCCTGTAAATGCTCAATTTCCTCAGTTCCTGCAGGGTTTGGTAAGAGCTGGAAGCTTTCTCTGTGGTTTCAGATTTGAGCAGAGCACATCTCAGTAAAGAACACTCTGAAAATCACCAGGGACTATTCAAATGTCTATTACTGGTCCTGCTCCACCTCCATCTCAGTCAACAGCGACTTGACACTGAATTCACCTTTACCAATGGGGACCACATTGTAAATGATCATTAAAATTAGTAATTTTCATCGCCAATAAAAATGAATAATATTAGCATCTGATTTTCAAAAATGATCCAATGTAAGAAAAGTTTCCAACAAAGGTCCATTTCAGAAGCTGTCTCCAGACATGTCCTAACAGAGCAGAAGTGAGATGCAGCTGAGGCTGCTGGTCGTGGGCACTGGTGGGAGCACTGGTGCATAAAAGTGGGTGAATGGCTACAATGGGGAGGAGATGGGAGGCCATGGTGCCCCCAGTCCCAGAAGGAGGACTGCATAATATGAAGTGTGTATCTGCAGAGAGCTCAGAGGACACCAGTGAGGGTGGATGTACCAATGTGGACTTCCTGGGCTCCGCCATCGAGAAGGTACACAAGAAGTTGTGAGGGAGCATAGCCAGGACAGCTGACCCAGACTGGCCAAAAGTACATTCCATACCATATGACATCATGCTCAACATATAAACCAGGGGAAGTTGGCCCAAGGGGGCAGCAATCACTGCTGAGAGTCAGTCAGTGGGTGATGAGTGGTTGTATTACTTTCTTTTCCTGATTTTTTCCTCTCTCTCTCTTTTTGTTGTTTTGATTTCATTAAAATTAATTGTTACTATAATATTTATCTAATTTTATTTTATTTTGCTCATTAAACTGGTCTCGTCTCAACCCACGAGCGTTTTTATTTTCACCCTTCTGATTCTCTCCATCACCCCACTGGCAGGAGGAGAGTGAGCGAACGGCTGTGTGGTGCTTGGTTACCAACTGGATTTAAACCACGACAGGCAGCTTAGGAAGAAATTATTTACTGAACACCAGGAATGGTCACCCACACCTCAGTCTGGGACCCAAGGTGTCTTTCTGACATGTGATGGTATTTTCTTTAAAATACTTAATGGGATATATTGATAGAAGAAAATGTTCAGCAAAAAAACAGGCAAGTACTTCTGTTAGCTATCATTCACAGCCTTGTCTTTTAACAGTTATTACCAAGTATTTCCGAACAAATCCAAAGCTTAAACCAAACCCCACAAAGCAAATTCACAGGAACTGCCTCATTAAGTAGGGGTCAACCAGCAGAGCTCCACCAGCTTCTGCAGAGCTGCCTTTATGCACACAGCTAAAGTCCAGACCCTGTGAACGCACTGCACCTAGAAACAGAGCAAGTAATTGCTGCACAGTTTCAGTGAAAGGAAAAAAAAAGGAAAACACTCAAGTACTGACAGCAGATGACTCAGTATGATCAGTCATTTATAAATATTTAAAACATCAGTCATCCCAGATGAGATAAAACCTAGGTCAGCCTTGGTGTGACATAGTGAGTTAACTCTGAGTGAAGAGGAGAGGCTTCTTCCCTTGTCTAAAGCAGCAGCCGACGGAGATGTTTCCGAAGTACTTATTTATGGGGATGAGTTTGGAAGGATCAATGATGAGTTGATTCTGCATAAACTCCCAAGGGTTGCAGTACTGCATAACAGAAGAGGGAAGAGAGAGAGAGTGAGCTCAACCTGAAGCCACCACACATGCAAAATAAGGTAAAGTGCTGTGATTTTTGTGAAATGAATAGCCAATGCCTAAGCACTATACATTCATAATTATTACTAAATATCAGGGATCAAGATAGCATCCAAAGACCTCTACCTAATAAAATTGTTACTGATGTCATCTGGAGTAGGAAATTAATCCAATATCTTTGCAGTGTGCTTTGAAATTGGAACTACCTATTCATATCGCAGATGAAATTCCTCCAGTCAGTATATGAAAGTTTCCCTCCTGTTGGCCATGTATGTAATTGAAATATCAAGTAATTTTCTTATTTCATTTTCATTTAGCACCTTCTTTGATTTAAAGTGACTTTTCAAAATACCGTCATAGGAACCTTGTATATGTTAAAAGTCATCTCCTTTCTTCAGACTTCCAAGCACTTTACAGGGTCATTGTTCTCATTTTGTAGAAACACACACTGAGCACAGGCATTACTGATGGTTTTGCGTGGCAGATGGAGGAACCAGTCAAGGATGGAAGATGAATTGCATCAACTCCAAGGACTCTGGGGCATTCCCAAAGCATTCAGGCTTGAAGTGTGACCTGTTAAATTGAATATTTGGCTAATATTCCAGGGTAACGAGTGTTGGAATTGCCCCAACATCATTTTACCCCTAAAGTTAGATGTCTGATTTAGTGGAGCCAATCCATAGACACATATGCTCGAGAGAGTGGGGAACCTGTAGAGGGTGGTGACATGAATTTCTCTCTGTAGACATCTAGCAAGCCTAGTCTAGGGACTGTGGTCCAGATGCACAATCTTTTAACAGCACAGCTTTGATGGGGTGAATTGAACTCTTTTTTTCTTCTCTAAAACAGCCCATGACCCCAGGGGAAGCCTGCGCTGCAGCAAACGACTTCTGAAGGACTGCAGCCCATGGAAGGGACCCACACTGGAGCAGTTCATGGAGAACTGAAGCCTGTGGCAAGGACTCACATCAGAGAAGCTGGTGGAGGACTGTCTTCCGTGGTAGGGACCCCACACTGGAGCAGGGGCAGAGTGTGAAGAGTCCTCTCCCCGAGGAGGAAGATGCGGCAGAGACAATGTGCGATGAACTGAGCAAAACCCCTATTCCCCACCCCCCTGTGCCACTTTGGGGGGAAGAATTAATGAAATGGGGAGCAAATCTGAGCCCGTGAAGAAGGAAGGGATGGGGGGAAGGTGTTTTTAAGATCTGCTTTTGTCTCTCATTGTTCTACTCTGATTCGATTGGTAACAAATTTAATTGATTTTTTTCCCCACATTGAGACTGACACATAACTGGTGAGTGATCCCCCACTGTACTTGTCTCGAACCATGAGCCTTTCTCCTATTTTCTCCTCCCCATCCCACCAGGGGAAGAGTGAGCGAGCAGCCACATGGTACTTAGTTGCCAGCTGGGCCTAAGTCATGATAGAAACATAAAAGTTATATAAAGTCTTTTTCTGTATTTTTAAAATTTCTACATGAGTTCAAGTTCTATAGTCTTTAAAAAGACAACTTGGTATCACAGGCTTCTGGATAAAACATTAAAAAATGCTGACTGAGAACACAAAAAATTAGTGAGTTGAAAAGTTTCAGCATAATTAAACTCTTCTTAGCTCATTTATTAGTAATTCTGGGCTAAGCCAATACTCTCTTGTACAGAGAGAGATTATTCAGGAAGTTGCTGGTTTCATGAGCAGTACGGATACCAACCTGAAGGTAAAGGCAGTAGGGCATGTGACTTATGTGGTAATCTCAGAAGTCCTCGTGAGTCCCTTCTGCTGACAATAAAGATGGCTAAACTGTTTTTTTTAAGTACTTTCCTGTATTAAAATACTTATGAGGAACATCCATCATCAAGAGGCGGTTTTACCCATTAACACATCATGAACATCATCAAAGACAACAGACCTTTTCCACACAAATTTCCACTGCCTCATGGAGTAGACACAGCTACAGCTCTGAAACTTGCTGGCTCTCAGCTCCCAGCACTCACTGAATGCTAATGGCTCAGAGTATAATTAGATGTATTTGTGTAAGTTAGAATGACATCCTTTTCCTTTTTTTGTCTTCCTCCCCAAAAAACCCGCCCCGTATGCTGTGTTTCAGCTCAGCAAAACATATGAAGAAAAACTACAAGTGAAAGCGTGGTTGGTGGATAATAAACCCACTAGCGGATACTCACTTACTGTCATGCAAGTGGTGCTGATCTAGCATATTTACATGTTACTAACAACAAATGTCACTTGAAAAATGCTTATTGTAGAAGAAGAGGCTGTAACAAGAGCAGGAGGGCTGGACCCTTGTTTTGCAGAACCTGAGATAAAATTTAGATATTTCCCTTCACAATTTTTAGGGGATAAGTATCTCTATCATTACAACTTTTAGTCTGTGTACAACATACTCTGTAGAGAGAAGTACACTACAGGCTATTACACGATCCCCTTACTACAGATGCTCATGTACATTGATTGTTATGTCAGGAAGACTTTATACTTTTGACATAATTAAAGCAATTCCCTTGGAAATATTTGCATGCTTCTTTTCTTTTTTTACACCCCTATCCTAAATCTCTGTTTTCTCCTATATTATGTTTCTTTTTCCTACATGGTCCTGTCATCTAATTTGATTTTTCCATACCAGGATGCAGTGATATGCACCATACTGAGTTATTTTTAAATCTCAGAAGAAAACCCATGAGTTGCCACTGTCAAGGTTTCTGAAAAACATTGACCTTGCCTTTCTCAATAAATTTGAGAGAACATCTCATGCGTGTTTTCCTTCAAAACAACTTAGGTCAGCTCACCTCGAAGTTCCTCTGCTTTAGACCTTCCCTCCAGCTCAAGAGACAGGCTGCTGAGACAAAAATGCTCTTTTTACCTCCCTGCCTGCTGCCCTTTGCAGGCTGCCAACCACTCAAATTCCAACTTCTTTTACAGAAAACTTTTAGCAAGGGGAAAATTACTTTGAAAATAGCTGGTCTTCTCACAAAACACTCCAAAGAGAGAAAAGAAGATGGACAAAACATCCCAAAACTCTGAAAAAAGAGCTTTTCGATCATTGGTTGCCAAGAGACTGAGGAGGATTCACCTTGTTTAATGCCTACTCTGGTTTAGGTCAGCTGTATGGGCTCACTTCCTCTACAGTCAAGGAGGCATGTAGGCACTTGCAGAAGATGTCAGCCTATCCTAAGATGTATAAAACAATAAAGAGTGAATCAGTCTGCAAAGGTATCTCTCTCTCTAGGGACCACATAGTTATTGTAGAGAAAGAATTTAAACCAGAGATCCTTTTGCCAGCAAAAAAAAATAGATGAAACATGTCCCATCCTTGGGCACAGACAGTAAGTGCCAGTGTTACATCTCAGTGTCCTGACACGCAGCATCTCTCAACAAGCAGAACCATGACACGGGTCTTCTGAAGTCCAGAAGTGAGATCTGCATGGCCATGGCCTTCATCATTTGCCTGATTCATGACCTAGCAAGTCCTGTTGGCACTATTCATTACTGACTAGCTGGCTAAACCCAGAATCAGGTCTCCGTAGAGGGAACTTGCTGGAGGAGAAAATTTCTCTCTCTTCAGGCATCTTCCTGCTTGAGTAATTTGGGTAAATTGAGTAATGTGGTAATTGGTAATTTGAGTAAATGTGCATGTCTTCTGCAGTTCATATGGTTCAGAAAGTCTCCTTTTCTTCAAAGAACTTGCTGGAAGAAATACCCAGAAATTACCACTTTTACCCTCCTGTTCCTCTTCTTTCTTTGCCAGTTACATGACCAGAGCATCAGCAGCCAGAAAGCCTAATCCATCTGCCTGCAGAGTTGAGTGTATGTGGATTATCCTCTTTGTACTGATGACAGAATTTGACAGTATGTGGCCACATTGCTCAACAACAGTTCAAAAAACTGGCATTCAAAGAGAGAGCACATGCCAGGACCGTGGCAATTTGACACAAGTAGCCCTGGCTCAGAAACCCTGTAATTTCTAGCAGGAAGCTGTGATACTGCTTCTCCCTTAATTTGGATTGCCCCACACTACCTGATCTGTGATGGAAAGACTGACCACTGTTCGAAGTGGACAGTTGTTTGCTTTTTATCCATTGTTTGATAATGCTGGACCCCAGCCTGGTCTGGGGAGTTTGGGAGACAATAGCTATAAACCCCAGCCTGGCCTGGGGAGTTTGGGAGACAATAGCTAATCCCTTTCACTCCTCAGGATGAAGTCATCTGTCTCATTCTCACTGGTCTTTAATTATGTTTTCTTAGAATAACAGGGACCTAACACATCTACACAATGATTTCTGTATTCTGTCCTCTTTTATTTGGGCTTGTATTTCCTCCCTCCTTTGTATTTTTTTCCAAGTTTTGTATTTTTTAATTGGTGCAAAGTTTGTAGAGAGGGACAAATTTTTCTTTCATAAATAATTTAAGTGAAACAACTGACACATTTTCAGGCACACAAACCTTCCCTCAAGTCTGCAGTAGGAAGAGCAGACTTTAATAACAGTTTGGGAGCAATAATACTGGTTTTAACTATTGTTTGCACTAGACCGGGAAAATTCAAGTAAATATGGTACCTGCTGCCTGTTGAGTACACAAGAATGTTAGCAAGAAGAGAGATAATAAAATCATCAACATCTGTGAAACAGCAAGAGACAAGTAATTTCCTTGTAGCATAGCAATGATTTAGCATGAGAAGGGATATGGGAAAATTACTATGCTGTAAAACTCCTTCTGAGTCCACGCTTTTCATCTGCTAGAATTATCACCTTTGATTCCAGCCTCTTGTCTTGAAAGCATGTAGGTTTGGCAATTTCCTTTTGGCATTTCAAGTGCTTCTGTTGATCACACATCCATGTTCATTTTGGTATCACAAGCAGTATCCTTTGTACGTACATCCTAATAAAATCAAACTTTCATCTCATTTCAGAATAAATTAGTTACTACACCATGCCACACCATCTCACCATCAAGAGGGTTTAAGAATAGGGTAAACATTCATAATATTCCCTCTAAGAGTCTTCAGCTTGCAAGCTTTTGTGGCACAGGTTCTTCATCAAGTAGAGAAAGTTTCTATACATTTAAAAGCTCTCCATGGATGTCTCTTCCTTGAACTTTCCATGGGTCCTCCTGTAAATTTTTAGCTTTTATGTAATCTTGTGGTAAGGACTTCCACAACTTCACTGCATGTTTTTTGTGGAATCTCACTTTTTTGTCAGTTCTCCGTAGGGACTACATCCAACATATTAATGATAGACTTGACAATTACAGAGCTTTCTCTCAGTTACCTCTCACTGCCGCTTGTGCTTGGGGGGTTTTGGTTGTGGCAGCATCCAGCAGTCTGCTGCAAGAGATCCATTGGTACAAAACACCTAGCCGGGAGACCGTACCACCTCCTGCCCAGGACACCATGCCAACCAGCCAAGTGGATACACATACTAGTTTAACAACACTGGCATAACAAAATGAGGCAAAAGCATTTCAGTTAGAACGAAGAAATTACTGCAATAGGACCTCTCCTCATCAACTTCAGAGTATATTCCCCCCTTACACACCAACACTGTGTCCCCTAATCCCACTTCTTGGTGTTTAATTTACTACTTGGCAATGGTTTTGGTTGGGGCCCCTTGTGACCATTTGCTCAATACTTTCCCCAAAGGTGAAATGGGGGAAATCTTCAGTAGGAAATTATTTAAACCTTGCCCTGTGAGCCCCTTGGAGGGTGTGGGGAGGCTGTTGACATGGCATTATGAACTCCTACAGGCAGTCACTTGCTATCCCTGGGTACGTTATGACAAGTAACTAAAGATCTACTTGCCCCATTATTTTTCTTACCTGTGTCATGCTTTCTCTTTCTTTCACTCATGCCCTTTCATTCCTTTTTACTCTTCCCTTTGTTACTGCAGAGTGCCTTGTCCCTGCACTCTCACTGCTTCTCATTATCCTTCCATAATCCCATTGTACAATTTAACTATCATCTAGCCCTAACCTGAAAAAAGAGCCTGGCAGATATTAGAACATGTTCAAAGACTAGCAATGATGGTGAAGGGTTTTTAGACTGGAGAGTGAAGAAATACAGGCTATTAAAGGAGGAACCTAAGAAAGGTATTTGGCACAGAAAAAAAAACTGTGGAAGAAGTAAACTAGATCATCCTATTTACTTTCTCTCAAGGGAACACCTGTGAAACTCAAAAGCCAAAGAAATATTTTTTAAACATACAATTAACCATGAAATCTATTTTTACAAATGTAACTGAGGAAAGAATGTAGCATCTTACAAAAATGTTAGACAACTGGATAGGATGTAGGTAATAAGAACCCCACAACTGCCTTGTGTGTTTAACTACAGAGGTTTAACCTAAACCTTAACATTTGTTGGGGCCTACAGGAACTACCGTGTGAGTTAGTGGAGGGAAAGGAACGGGCAGAAGTTACACAGGCAGGTAAGTCTGTAATTCCTCACCAATGTGTTCAGGTCCCTTCCATCAAAGCTTGGTTTCTGTGTGTGGTGGGCTGACCCTGTCTGGAGGCCAGGCGCCCACCAAAGCCAAGCTGCCACTGCCCTACTCAGCCAGGCAGGGGTTGAGAGAATATAAGGAAAGACTCGTCTTTGCTTTTAATGACAGATTAAAACAGGTCTTAAGAATGATTGTGTGAGGTCCTCCCTGGGCTGCAGGTGGGTGCTACCCCGTGACCCTCCATGGCTTCAGGAACACAGCCTGCCCCCTCACCTTGGCCTGCAGCGGAACCTCTGCTCCGGCACATGGATCACCTCCTCCCCATCTTTCTGCACTGACCTGGCTGCCTCCAGCAGTTGTTTTCTCTCATATTCTCACTCCTCTCTCTGGCTGTAGTTGTGTGGGCTTTGGGGTTTTTTTCCCTTCTTAAATATGTGATCTCAGAGGTACTACCACTGTCAGTGAGGGGCTTGGCCTTGGCCAGCGGTGGGTCCATCATGAGCCGGCTGGCATTGGCTCCGTTGGGCATAGGGGAAGCTTCACACAGCTTCTCAAAGTAGCCACTCCTATAGCACCCCTGGCTACCAAACCCTGTCATGCAAATCCAATACAATGTTCAAAAAAGCTATCGCACCAGTGAGATCAGTAGTACAGAGGTCATAATATGTCAGTTCTTTGGTGCCTTGTCTTTTTATCACAAACATCAGAACCGGAGAATTCCCTTATTCTTCTGAACCAGTGAGTATGGAAAGAGAAAGCTGGGCTGCAAGGGAGAAAGACAGGATTTTACTGAAAAATTGTTAGCGCACCAATTTTCCTGTCTGTACCCTTTGATAACGTACTGCACCCAGGGGTGACTATACAGCAGAAACAAATTATTGGATAATTGGAAAGGCAGTTACTTACATTTGAACTACAGGCAAAAACACTCTCTTGGGAGACTTAACACAGAGGTCTTCACAACACAAGTTCTCCTACTTAGTTAAAGCTAAAAATGTCTGTTTCACTAATAATTCATTTTCAAAACACATAATTAAGCAGTGAGACATTCCAAGGCATTTATTAATGTTTAATAATGCATGGCACAAAGCAGAAGAATTTTGGTGCTGATTTGTTCTTGATAACTTTTCCAATTCTCCAGCCTGTCCTGAATCCGGTTTGGGTTTTTTTGGGGGTTTGTTTGTTTGTTTGTTTTCAGAATGCCTTTAAAAATGCAGACTTCAGTGCAACATGTGAATCATTTAAACCCAAGACCACAATTAGATTGTAAAGCACTGAGTATATGAATATGTTTTATGAAAAGGACATGCTTGTGATTCAGCTGTGAAAACCTGAGGTTGTGTTTTTTACCAGAATAAAACCTAACCCAGCCAGCTTTAATTAGATCTCTGTGGGAGACAGTTGATGCGTTGAACTTCTGTCTCTCTGATTTATTTACAAGGGTGTATATATGAACAGAAAAAAGGAGTTTCTGATTCCAACACATTAATGAAGCTCTTATAAAAATATAAAAGGGAAATGAAAACATCCAGGGTTTTGTTCTGATTACTCATGTATAAATTTCTGAAAGCTGTGAAGGGGAAAAGGTAGTAGTGTTGCTAGTTGTTAAATGGGAGGTGATCCAAAAGCCAGAGCAAACAGACATGGAAGAAGGATATATTGGTGAGGATGATGCTTTTTGTATTTCAGACACAGCTGGGAGGCAGGTGAAGCCTCTGGTAATGCTTTTTCCTATATAAAACTCTAGGAGACTTGAAGGCTGCAGATCAATACTTAAAGTAGGTGATTAGTGGATATCAAGCACCAGGGTTTGCAATTATCTAATCCAAAGGTGAGGGAAGCAATTGGCTACATGGACTAAAACCATTGATTATATGATTCTATGCATTAAATCACATAATTCTTCTAATGTGAAGTACATATATTTCCAAGGAATACTAAAATACAGGACAGGAAGAATTAAGTACTTCTTTCAAAAATTGCAGACAACCAGTTTCATAGGATCAAATCACAGGATCATAGAATCGTTTGGGTTGG
>NW_010253493.1:33828-54801 GCF_000690775.1 Eurypyga helias
GTAGCCCCTTCAGGTACTGGAAGGTGCTATAAGGTCTCCCTGGAGCCTTCTCTTCTCCAGGCTGAACAAGCCCAACTCTCTCAGCCTGTCCCCATAGCAGAAGTCCTCCAGCCCTCTGAGCATCTTCATGGCCTCCTTTGTACTCCCTCCAACTGGTCTATATCCTTCTGATGTTGAGGGCTCCACAGCTGAACGCAGCACTCCAGGTGGGGTCTCACCAGAGCAGAGTACAGGGGCAGAATCACCTCCCTTGACCTGCTGGCCACACTTCTCTTGTGACTCTGAAACTATTGTCAAAAGAGAGAAAAGTACTGGTTTTATAAGCTTCCATGCTAAATATTTTTATTCTGTCACTGTGAGTAGCTTCCAAATATAGATGTCATGGTAGGTTAATTCCCTTTGCCAGGTCTTACAGGTTTCTGACAGAAAGCAAGAAACATATTTAAGTTCTCACCTGACTTCCTATAGGGCAAAAAGAGCATTTTGGAAATTGTATAGAGCTTTCTGTATTACATGTCACCTTGCAGGTTTCCTGCAATAGGAAGAATGTATGTAAGAAAGGAAATAAGGTGGTGAACATTAACGTCAAAGAAAGGCAGTTACTCAAACACCTGAAATTACTGCAAAACACATATAATCTTTTAGAATAGGAAAAAACAATCTCTTCATTAGTCTTATTCATTCCTCATATGAAAAGAGAACCACAGAAAATTGAGACAGATTTGCAATTGCATATTGTTAATCTAAAACAGAAAGAACAAACTGACAGGAACTTGAGCTCCTTCCACTGAGCTGTTTTCCCCAGAGCACTGTGAACACTCAGCTGGCAGCTGAAGAAGGGACACAAGCTACCAATGCTTCTGCACAACGTAATTGAGAGAGAGACCACTGCAGGCTCCAGAGCTGAGGGGGCATGGTGTGTCACTAGGGCTAAGACTCAGCAATATTCCTGGATAAATACATTTCTGGAGACTCTACAGCTAAAATCTGAGCTAATCCCTTCCATTACTAGGATCTGCAAAAACCTTTATAACACTACTAGATATGTAACCACAACAGCTCTGTGAAGCTGTAAAGTAATAAACATGATACGTATTTGGGCCTTTGAATGAATTACTGCTCTCTCAAAATAAGTCTCACACTGTAACAGCTGGTGGGAGTCATAGCATCTCGCAGCAGGTTTTGCTATCAGGATATAAGACTTGCATCTGTGTTTACAGAGGCTGCCAGCTTACACAAACTACAAGTGGACATAACTTCTCAGGCCTGCAAAGGGATTCACGGGGCAGGTTTATCTGTGCTATGTGAGAGGCTTCTAATTATCATCAGGTTAAAAGCATGCCCTGAAGATGTGCGCCCACAGCTTGGTGAGTTACTGCGATGTGGTGCAGTGCAAACGGTGCCAGCTGTGCCTCTACACCCCCCAGCTCTTCCCTTCTGGCCCCCAAGTGCTCTTCTGCCTCACGACGGTGAACCTTGCCTTTCACCAGGGCCACTTCCCTAGGGCACAGTACGGACTTGATAGGGTGACCGAGCTTGTGATTTTTTTTCAGATACTTGAGTTGTAGTTTTCTGGGAAGATCCACCCTGTTATACAGCTTTAACATCTGGCCCCAAATACTAAATTAAAATATGTTAGAGTAGATGGGACCTTTTTTCTTTTAATTCCAGTGTATTTAATGGTTCCTTAAACTGATATATTTAATTTCCTGTATTTGAAAACACAATAAAGTCTCCCTGCTACAAGTGGCTATAGTTTTAGAGCTCTAAAGTTAAATTTAAGGACATACTGGAAGGCCACCAAGGAGGGAATTTAAAAAACTGATCTCCATAAATCTCCATGGGATGCAAGGACATATATTCTGCATGTAGGTAAGCATTTGAAACTCTCAATAGAAGAGCCGGTGTCCATGGATTTATGGTAACCACACAACATCTTCCACCTTTGACTCTCTGGAGCCTCCTTGCCTGTAATTATGGATACTGGATCCTGTGTGACTTGGCATCACATTGACAAAATTCTTCGTGAACAGGAACCACTTTAGCAAGACTGTGAAAATATCCTATTCACTAGTGTCTTGGGAAGGTTTTCCATTGTGTATAGTTTTGTTAAATGGGTATGCAAGTTTTATTAAGTGGGTATAACTTTTGTATAGGATTAAGTTTGCTCTTCTTCTATCCTTCCTCCATATTTCTCATCTGGTTGTATATATCTTGTATTTACTGGATAGGCTATGAGGAGAATTGAAGAACTGAAGGATTACGCTGCACAGAAATAAACTGCAGTGGATCTGCGCTTTGTGCTGCCACCCTGAACATGCTCTAAAGGTGAAGGCTGAAGCTATTATGCCTTTGCATCTTCCTCGTGACGGTAAGTTTAAAAAGGTTATGGCCCAGACTTTTTAAAATGTCTGACTGCAGTGATTTCAGTTTCAACAAGGAGCATGACAGACAGAATTCAACAAACCTGTGGCAGCAGTGATGCTTCTGTTCAGTATAAGAAATCTAAATTGTTGGTAGTTGCTTCTTAACAGGTTTCGGACTGTAAAATATACCTTTATTCAGCTTACCTCTGCTAACCATATAAGTAATATTTGGCAAGTCCTTTCCAGGTTCACAGTGGGCTACTACTGTAAAAGGAAATGAATAATATCAGTTGCACTATCATTTGCTGGAGTACAAATTCAGTCTGTCTCTGAAGTGCTTTGTGGAGTTACCTTGGATACAGAATCTGGCCCATTGTCTGTGGTGGAAAGTAACATCTTAATTGGAGGTTTTTAGCAGATATAATTACCTCAAGATCTCCACTGACATTTCATATGGCATTTCAGTTTAGGTCTCTTTGCCATCCTCTGTGCAATTCCATATTAAAGCAATACCCTGTTACAAAAGCCTTTCAGTTAGAAAACACCTTGTCAGCTACTCTAGTTGTGTACTTCATTACCAGTTGTAGGAGTGTGTGGATTTTGCCTGCTTGTGGAGAGGAGCTGACAACAGTTCAAATAATCAACAAACTAGTAAGTAGCAATCTGTAAATGATGGTGAATCAGTGTTGTTGTGTTGTATTCACTCACTGCTGCTTATTAGATCCTGGGACTTTTTTCGTCTTCATGGAAACAAAAGACTTATTTTACAGCAGACTGCCATGAAATGTGGGAAGGCTGATAAGGGCTGAGAAGGAACTGGCCCTGCACAATCCCAGCAATGGAAGGATTCGAGGAAGTCCTAAGGGCAGAAGCTGTCCTCACCAATCTCAGCTATGAATTAATGAAAAGATATTCTGCCAGTACTGTTGTTTTTGGCATCAAGCTGTTATTTCAGGACACAGAGCAGAAATCAACAGAAATTTTGTTCTCTGGGAGGCACGGCTCTGTATCACCCATCAGTACCAGGGGAGCCACTGCTCAGGTCAGCTGTGCAGGCCTGAGCTGCCCTGTGTCACCGGTAATACTGAATTGATCAGAGTATGGCCAGTGGCTGCTTTCAGGTTTGGCAATGCTGGCAGGTCTGCATTTGGCAATTTTCAGCCGCAGGCTGCAGCCCACAATTCATGTCTTTTGGTATGTCCTCACTAACTCGCTCAGGTACTGGTAGTGCAGCTGAAGCCACAGATTTGGCACTGTGTAGGTACTGCCCTGACGTCTCAGACAGATTTTCACCCCGGGCTGGTGTCCCTGCTGCTGTGAGCAGAAGGTGTCTACGGTGCCTAAACACTTTGCTGTGAAGGCACTGCACCAACAGTAGCCTCATAGCCAGGAGTCAGGCCGCAGAGCCCCCCGGGCAACAGTCTGCTATTGAGTCTGTTTACTTGCTCCAACAGATTTCAGTTATGCCTTTTAATTTTCATGCTGAATTAATTACCTGTCCTTCCACACAGATGGCTTCAGAATAAAAATACAGCGCATGTCCTCAGCTTTCACTTAAAGCTCCTTTCATACCAATGCAGTGGCTGACAAGACCCCATTTAACAAACCTTGACAGTCAAATAGTATCAGCTAAGGCTCCAGTTAGAGAAGCTGAATTGGAAAAATTGATCTTGAAACTGTCCTCCGAAATGTGCATCTCAAGGTTACAGATAGCCTGTGTGCATGGAACAGAACAGAGGGCATGAAACCCAGCTCCCTGGGGCACCACTCTTCTGTCATGCTCATACACAGCCAGAAAGAGGGATGAATAAGCCATACTGTAATACATTTGAATGTGTGATAAAACACTTTCTTGCCTAAGACATTTCACCTCATTCTTCATTTCTTCAGTTCCTAGTTTCATGGTACAGAACGGATAACTTTTTTTTTGTTAAAGCATCTGTGATATTTCATTAAAATACTGGCAGTGTAAGGCCCTGACTATCTTACAAAAATAAATGCATTTTATATAATCTACTGAGCGTACTGACTGTGCTGCTTTAGCCCTCACCACTAACCTTAGCACATAAAGGCTGTGAAGTGTTCTAAGTGTGCAGCAGGCATTCTCTGGCTTCAGAGAGGGGCTGCCTTTTCTTGCAGAAATCACATGAGATCCATCCAGACATGTTCACGTTCAATAATAATGGCACCTTCCCTCTTTGTAAGTTATAAAAAAATCAATTTGGTCATTTGAGGGATGGGAAATAATTTCTATTCACTCAAGTTATTTATGGATTTAAATCCCTCATGCTGTAATGGAAGAACATTGCTACCATTATTAGCATTACAGAGACACAAGCACTGAAAGAGACTACTATGCACTTTATTAATATCTTTCTTACAATGAAGGAACATTAATGAACCTTTGATTTGAACCTTTGTACCTACAAAGGCAATCAGCTCTGACAGGTGAAGGGACATCTCTTTAATCTCATGAGTGGCAACTCTTTATATTATTTTTAATGAGAATAAATTCAATCTTAGCTTTTCATCTAACCAGTAATATTTGAAGTTCACCTCCACTTGGACAATGTCCAGTAGCGATGACTTTTGCTATTAGATAATTCTTTACAGGGTTCTGAAAATGCTGTCTCCACTGAAGGAGAAACAGTCTCTCTCCTGAACTATACAACAAGCGCTTGGAAGCATTTCAACTGGTCTTATGTCTTATAAAAACATTTGTAAAATTGCCTCTTTAAACATATTCTCAGAAAACACCTAACAGAACTTTGTTCAGGTTTAACACCTTCAGATTCCAAAATATACCAAGGAAGGACAGAAGCCCAAGCATTCGAATGTTAGACTCAGGGTTCAGGCCTCAAATCTGAAGTTAAAAAGTAGTTAAAGTATGAAAAGCTACAGTGCCTTGGAAGGAGGGTTGAACAAAAAAAAAGGATTTGTTTTCATATGACCAAAAAAAATTGAATGATGAGTCAACAGGGCAGAGATTTATAAGAAGGCAGTTTCAGGTGGCAGAAACTGTAAAGAAGAAAGCTTTTGTC
The DNA here is from genome assembly GCF_000690775.1 of Eurypyga helias. Taxonomy (NCBI): domain Eukaryota; kingdom Metazoa; phylum Chordata; class Aves; order Eurypygiformes; family Eurypygidae; genus Eurypyga; species Eurypyga helias. The sequence continues at coordinate 39,236 of NW_010253493.1, forward strand.
TTGACAGTTATGAGCTGGTTTGGTGGGACTGAAAAGAAGCCGGCACAAAGTTAAGAATGAACCTAGAGAGAGAGAAAGAAAGAGAAGACAAATAGAGGTGATGTAACTTGATAAGGGAATACTGAAAAATATAATGAAGTTTCTTTGAATACATGGGATTCTTCACATGCAGATTTGCAATAACCCAGGGAATAGATGGAGGGAAGGATAATGACTCAGCATAGGAAGAGTTTAGATAATTATGTACAAAGGAAAATGGCATCACCCACAGCAGGAGATTATGTGAATAAGAGCAGTGTTTTGCTCATGTTGCGCACCCACTGAGAAGTTGCAGATGTTGAATATCCCAGCTCAACTTCCCATAGGAAACAAACAAAGACTTGATGCTTGGTTGACTCCACTTGTACTCAACTTGGGGCAACACTGACAATTTCAGCCCAAGAGCAGTGCCCAGAGCTGAGAGTACTGTGCTGCTGCAACAACTCCATCTGAAGAATTTGTGTTGCTTAGGAAAAATTATCTTCCTTCCCATAAAGACGAAAAGCTGTGGATGCTAACCACACACAGCTCCCCAAAAGGAATCCACATCAGAAAGCAACACAAGCCACAGGGTTTTTTCCCAGACTAAACACTTACATGACAAATGTCTAGACTGCACATAACGGTTCTATCTGCTGCCTCTGATCACAGGACTTGCCTCTTAATTCCTTCTAGCTCCCTCGTGGCTTGAGTTCAAAGCTTTCCTGAGCTTTGCAAAGGTGATGACAGAAAGAGCAAGCCAGTGTGCGTACCTCATCAGTACAGACTATTCTCTCTGCTATCACACATTCACGCAGTAAAGTGAAAATTAGTCCAAGAATCAATGTTTGATTAACTCTGCCAAGCAGACTAGCTCAGCACCGAGTAAGAAACAGTGTAATAGGATTTTTTTTTCCTCCAGAAGATGACTGACTGCAACTGCTTATTTTCCAGAGTGCTACAGAAGAAAATGTACTTCCATGTTTCAGTTAATTTCACCCATACTTCAAAATGCAACAAATTTAAAATTACATGAATGCCACCTCGTTTCAGCTGTGCAGCAGAAAGGGCACAAGTTGAAAAGTACTTTTACACTTCACATAACTTGAATTTTTCAGATTGTTACTTTTCCTTTCTTGAGGCAAAGGCATCATACCTGACACTGAGGATTGAAGAAGCTGCTACATGACATCAATGATCTAAAGTGTCTTTTCCAATCTAAATGATTCTGTGATTATGTATCTGTCTCATATTCATTAGCTCTGCACCTCTTAACATCACTGACCTCATTTGAGTTGATGTGAAATAACTATATAAGCAAGATGATAGAACCAAAATTTTCCCACTTAATACAACTATCACTACCAGTTCTAGAGCCCTTAAAGTGTGATTTACTCAGCCTCAGTAATTAAAAAAATAAATTTGTTTTACTGACCCTTGGATCTGTTATTTATGAAGATCAAAAGATATCATTGGGCTTCTTTGATGACAGAAAGTGGTTGATACCATTTAACACATCTAAATAGTATGATTCATAGAATACCAAGCAAAGTTCTTATATCTTAACTAGCTCAGAGTGTGACTCATGTAATATACACAGACATATCAAATAGCGTCTCTGGCGTATCACTGAAGCAATTACACCAGAGGGCTGATGAGCTGCAGAACTAATGCAGGTTGTTTTCCCCTGGATTTCTGTCTTTGGGTTGATTCATGCTGACAACTGGAAAAATGTACATTTTTGAATGAAACTTTTCAAGGCCATCATCATGCATGATCTTGCTCTCCCTCATGCTCTCTCACCCACACGCTTTCTCAGACTCTGTTGTGTAGGTGAACATCGCAGTCTTTCTCACAGCCAGGACACATGCACTTTCTCCCTTCCACCCAGCCAACTATTTCAGCAAGACCTGTTGGAAGGTACTATAGCTGAGAGAGCTCCCTTCAGCCATATGGGTTGGACTTGCCCAGCAGCACAGCCTGCCACTCCACATGTAAACTGCACAAAACCTCATTTCTGTGGGAAACCAGGCATGACATGCAGAAGCCTGCAGGGTTTTGAGGAAGGACAGGCATGGGACAAGCCATTTGCTGATTAGCAGATACAGGCATGGGGGAATAGCATCTACCTGTCAATAACACAGGCCAAGGGCAAAAACAGTGGTGTGGTGGTTGTTTTTTTGGTTTTTACAACCACGACTCTAAGCATGACACCTTAGGCAAAATAAATCCTAATAAGGAGTTGATATGGGAAGATGGCTGGTGGAAGGTGGGAACTGGAGTCCTCTGGCTGTTTGCAGAAAGGGCAGTTCAACAGAGCAAATTACCCTCAAACTAGTGAGGCTTCCCTCCCTCACTGGAATGCCAGTTTCTCTAGCCAGCCTGTTATTTATACCCAGCCAGGCTTGTGTCTGTCTCCTGAAGCTGCCAGGTCTTGGACTATGATGCAGGTCTTGGACTAAGGATGCTGGGAGAGGACTTTTTACAAGGGCCCATAGTGACAGGACAAGGGGGAACGGGTTTAAATTGAAAGTGGAGAGGTTTAGATCAGATATCAGGAAGACGTTCTTCACAGAGAGCGTGGTGAGGCACTGGAACAGGTTGCCCAGAGAAGCTGTGGATGCCCCATCCCTGGATGTCTTCAAGGCCAGGCTGGATGTGGCTTTGAGCAACCTGGTCTAGTGGAAGGTGTCCCTGCCCATGGCAGGGGGGTTGGAACTAGATGGTATTTAAGGTCCCTTCCGACCCAAACCATTCTATGATTCTATGGTTCTATGAGTTCTAGTAAAGAAGGAAACAGCTGTGAGACAGGAACAGGTCTCAGTTATTCGCAAGGAGACCTTGGTGGGAACAAATGACGTGAAGGTGAATGGCTCCCCAGGTGATCAGTGTCCCTATGCCCCACCCTCCTTTTCCTAAAGCTCCATTTTTCTAATGGTGATTAAATGTTACTCTTTTCTCAACTTTATGATTAAACGTTCTAGCTAAGAAATTAATATGCATAAATGGAACTTACTAAAGCTCATTCCTTGGGGGGATATGTAATTATGCAGAAATGAACAGAACATAACTTATACTGAGGGCCAGATTTTCGTTGTCATTCTAACATCTGAACAGCTTTAAGAATCTGGTCTAAAATGTGTACATTCTTCCCCCTAAGCCAAATTTAGAAGTTTCAGTTAAACCACTTTTAATAGAAAATGAAATTACGCTCCTTAAAAGATTAACTACATGTAGTCCTGCATGCAGTATTTTTTTTCTAGTTGCCTGTTAATTATTCCAACAGCACACCCCAAGGGCTGTGTTCATGTGAGATAACACTCTTGCTGGGTCACTGACAATTGGTTCATGAACAACCTTTGCAGTCTGGATTATCTCAGCTAAACATGCAATTTCTAGGAATCTTACTGCTTAATGCTCATTCGTTTTTTAAATATAGATCCTTAGACATTAAGGATTGAATTTGAAAGCCTTACATATTATGCAAATACAAAAATATAGCCTAGGCAATTCCAAGGTCAAAACATCTAGTCATAGGTAGTATGAGTGCTAGCACAAAGCCAGTTTAACCAAGAATGCACCTACAAGGGTTGGCTTCCTTAAAAGCAAACTGATTCAGTTAACTATGTAGCAAACTTACACATACCAGTAAACATTCATTATTATACTTGATAATTTATATAGATAAGCTCTGCTGCCAGAAACCTACTAGTTTTATTGACATTATACAGATTTACACTAGTGATGTCCAGGCAAAGTAATGTATACACTTGAATTACACCTTAATCTACAGTTCTCTTTCCAGGGACTTTCTCATATATGGTTTGGCTACACAAAGGCAATGGAAGCTGCATAAAATGTGTCCTAATATATTGTATTAATTAAAAACTAATGGATGATCATATGATAGAAATATGAGGCAAACAGGAGAAATCATGTTTCTACCTATTTTCAGCTATTATGTGCCTGGTTATCCAGGCAGAAGAGTCTTATCCTAACTATTCTAGTAACCTAATAATTTAGTTTAACAATTGGGATTTGAAAGCAGGGGGTTGTGGTGAGCAAGACCAAGTAGGAGAGGAGAAAGAAGGAAAATATTTTACTTCACATCACAATGTACCCCTTCTGGCTTGTGTATAAGTCCTCTGAAGAAGAGGCCCCTAGCAAGCCATCCCTGGAGCACTTACAGACACCTGAGCAAGGCTCTTTTCCCTCTCCCCCCAGCCACAAGAAACTAGGAGAGAATCCATTCTTTAACTGAAATTCAGGGAATAAGCATCAAATCCACTCTCTTTCTAGGAGCTTCACAGAGCATGCAGCAGTCATTAATTTGTATGTGTGCTTTGTGGTCACATAACACAAATGAATCATTTTGTGTGATGTGGACTTCCTCTGGGAAGAGCTCAGAGCACTCTGAGGAGACAGAGCTGGTGGTATACTCACTACTGTTGTTTATACATGTTGAAACTTGTGCCTGTAGAGGGGAAAATAAACCACAAACGAGGGGTGTGTTGGACTGTTAGTGCCTCCCCTGCGGAGACCTCCAACTCAAAGCACCATCACTCAAGACACTCTTTGGCCATGTTACATCAAGCTGAGAAGACTTTCTGAACTTTTGATGAACAGACGACATCTCCACAGCAAAAGTTTCTTCTGTTCACTCAGGAAGCCCATGAAAATCCATTCTTCCATCTGAGAGGAGTATACCACAAGCACACATATTACTCACAAAGACAGGGACTCAGAGTTCTTATATGATTTTGGCCCTTTTGGTCATTATCCAGATCATGCATCTGTTAGCGGTATCTTAAATACACGACTTCCTGCATTATTCCTACAATAAGCTTCACTATCATTCACAATCATAATTAATATCTGCCCCTTTTCCTGAATCATTACTACCTCTGTAAGTACCATTGGAGGTCATTTTTCTTCAACCTTCTTTGCAGCATGCAAAGAAACAAGGAACATATGTTAAAAAATAAAGTGAGTCTCTATTGAGCCTTTGCTGCATCCTGATCTATTTCCTATTTTTCTTTTTTCCCTTTCTCTTCAGGTCTGATTCTGCAGAAAGTACTTCCAGCAAGGTATGAATTCTCTACATTTTAAACCAGGGAGGAGCATACCTTTTGCTGTCTCTGCCCTCATGTCCCATGGGTATAGAAGAGAAAGGTTTTCAAGCTTTTCAGATGCTCTTCACTATGAACTGGATAGAGAAGACTTTTTTTTTTCCCTGTGACTTTACATATTTTGAGCAGTGTGCTGGTGTAGGAAGTGTATGTTTCTAGAAGTCTGCCAGAGCTAAGGAAAATCCTGTTTAATCTGACACAGGAACTACCAGTAGCTGAAGGAGAAAAAGTCTGGTCTGGAGTATGTGCTGTAATACCAAATGAACGTGTAACAGCAGAGAGAAGTGTCATTGCACAGGATTCCTGCAGGCAGGGGTAGTGATTGAAAACCAGCATCCCTTGATGGCATCCAAGGAGACATTTCTTACTCTAAAGGCAGATCTGGTGATTCTTTGCATTTTTAGGAAAAGAATATGAAGAACTTCAAACAAGGCATGAGCTTCTTTAGTTTATGGGGAAAAAAATCCCACTGAGTCATTAATCTTCACCTTCATTTAGAGTAGTGCCACATCTGAAGAGTGAGGTGGAGGAATGAATGAGGGGATGGTTGAAGGTTTTTCATTCTTACTTTCTCTTTTTTTGGCAGCAACAATCAAAAAGACATTCTTCCACATGGTTCCTATGAAATATTGTCTTGTCTTCCATTAGGCTTCTTTTTTTGAGGTAAAAAGAAAGCTTTCTATGGAGACGGGTAGAATTTATTTATGTTGTGGATCTCTCTCAAGAACTTCATTGACAATGAAGATTCTACAAAGATTAAAATAAACCTGCAAGACACATAGCACTTGCAGTTCCTCCAGTGATTCTTTACACTTCTCTTACCCCAACCGAAGTGCACCAATGTTACGATGAAGCTGCCAGTTGATCTGTTAACTAGACATCAGGAAGAAAGTGAACTGTTCAGATGTCAAAAATATTTTCAGCAAGATGGTCACAGTATTAAAATACCAGGGAGCCTGAGTTTTGCTCTCTCACATACACACCAAAAATTATCTAGAGTCAGAGTCAACATAAAAATGCAAATATAGCTTACTTTTAGCTTAGTGACTGTGGGTGTTACAAGCTTCTGAAGTAAGACTAATATTCACAGAGGTAAAGGGGGAATCTGCAGAGGGAAAATACAAACTTAAAAGTGTTTATGGGAGAAAATAACTGTTATTAAATGGCAAATGTAGCAGAAACATGGACTGTATCAGATGGCAGGAGGGTTGGAACTAGATGATCTTTAAGGTCTATTCCAACCTAAACTATTCTATGATTCTATGATGATTTGTTATCATGAGGGGCCAGTGGCTGTGGGCAAAGTCTAGAAACAAGTGTAACAGTAGTGCATTCTGTATAAACAACATACACTGTATGATATATAAGCTACATTTATGTACATAAGCTATATTTATGCTATAAAGGAAGGAGTGCTGCAATAAAAGCCGGGAAGCCCTGTCAGCACACACCTCATTGCAGACGGGACTGCACAGTGCTGTACACCAAAGAAGGGGACCATACGATGTCATCATTTGGGGACTCCCACCAATTGTTAACATCTTTTAATTGCTCCGTTTGCATGAATAAACATCTTTTGCTCGCAACCTGGACATGAGGTGTGGTTTCCATGAATCCTCCTGGTTACAGATAGTCAGAGGGAAGAGCAACTCTTATCACTGCTAAAATAATGGTCACCATGTCAAGATCTATGAAAGTACAGGATCTTATGAGAGTAAGTAGATCCAGAAAATGAGCTTGCAAAGTCAGGTGAGGAGACACTATCTATTTGAACCCACCCTGACTCACTTGAAAAAAACACATTTCTTTGTTTTATGCATAAATGGAGAAGGCAGAGAAACTGTTTCTGCAGTCTTAAATTGCCTGCCCAGCATTTTTAAAGAACAAAGCCTGCAGGTACTGAAGAGTAAAAAAGATCCTAAAAATACAAAAGAAAAAAAAAAATCACATTAAAACTCAAACCTATAATTAAACCATTCCCTGAGGTAGCACAGTGTTTTTCTGAAGTGAGAACTACAAAAATCAGTATCTCAGGGAGGTAGGAGGAACAATGCTGATTCCACCAGGGCAGGCAGCGCTACTGGTGGGTCTGGTGGGAGGTGTGGGCACAGCTCAGCCACCCGTCACAGGAGATGCCTGAGGTATTGCCACAGCCTGCAAACAACACCTCTTTCCTCCTTAAGACATCACTGACTCAGGATAACAAACTCAAGTATAATTTTCCAAACTGATGAGAAACTGGGGTCTAAAACATTAAGCTCTCTCAACTCTACTAGAGATCTACTGAGAAATGGAGAGGAGGAATATCCTTTTCTCTTTTCCTCTCCTCCATCAGAGACACAACAGTCAACCCACAGGCTCTCACCTGTCACATGAACAGCATAGCCTGGCTCTGTGGAGACTTATTTGATTACAGCTAGGTCAGTTCCTCATTTGCATTGCACCTGATGATCAGTTCTATACGGTTGTATGACATTGTGGTACCCTGATGTCTCACAGAGTTCTTAAAGCACTTGAGACTCACTTTCTGGCAGAATAATTACATTTAACTTCTCAGAAAGTATGAGCAAGGATCTAAACTATGGGTATAAGGAGAAACAGGTTACTTTTAACCAGTACCAGATGGCTTCTAATACTTTCGGAAGGTTTAATCTTGAGACCAAAACACAACATATCCTAGGGCTATTAATGGAAGGCATGAGCAGAGCTGAAGGACAAAAGGTGCCTTAAAATATTAACTAAATGTCTCTATTCGGTTCCTTGCCACCTCATCCAGTGGAAAAATGAATGCCTTTTAGGACCACTGATATTTGCATCCTTTGTTTCATTTTACTATTTTGTTTATTGTCTATAGAAAAATTGCGTATTCCCCCTTTTTCCCCATGTCTCTCATTTCCCTTTTCTCTTACTTGCATACTTTTCCTGCAGCAATTACATCTTCATTGCTACCCATCATGTCAATGAAACAGTTAAGGGAAATGTTTCTGGGACCACTGTGGATGCATAAGATTAGATGTGCAAGTTAAGCTTCCTGTAGCATCAACATAAAGAAGTAGTGCCTTGAGGGAGTCATTCATTTCATCTTAAGGCATGTGTGAAAGACACAGGGATAACAGCTTTTGAAAGGTACCTTTCTTCCCCTATTAACTGTAGGGAAGCCAAGTCCAGGCAGCTGGTTTAGACAAGATATTTGAATTTTAGATCAAATTCATTCCACCTGGATACTGCAAAATGTTCACTGGCTAATGAAAAAAAATATTAAAAGGCCTGTACCTTTTACTGCTTAGAGTTTGGATTTACCATGCATTAGAGGAATATTTGTATGGAAGCTGAGATTTTGGAGAATCTTTGGCCCGCATAAAAATTTCAGGAGGGCCAGAGCCCACCTGGTAGAGGAAAAAAAAAAAAAATGCAGGGACCAGGAAGAAGGATAACAGAAAATGGCTGAGAAAAAACATTTATGTCTAACAGTCACTCCTGGGAAACGGGCTTGTCAAGTCCTTGCCAAAGGCATCAGTGATGTGCAGAATATTACTCCAGAGGCATGGATTGGCTTATCGTACAATACCGCTTGAATTTGTTTCTTGTCAGAGGGCCCTCATTTGCCACAGAAGATCTGTTTCTCTAGTGTTTCCAAAGACAAAAATTCACAGCTGCTTACGATGAGGGTAGGACTGAGCCTGCATGCTTGTGTGGCTGGCTAATCAGCCCTTAGGCTTGGAGATCCAGTCTTCAAAAGGAATGCTTGCCCTTGTTGACAAAAATTTTAAAAAGTACTGGCTTGAGAAAAATAAGACAGATTGATAACTGTGTGCCTTTCATATTAGCAGATAAAAAACACAAAATTTAAACCCAGTTCATTTGCCTGGAAGCTTCACGACATTTGATAAAAATTCAATTAAATCATGAATAGTGAGTTTAAATGTAATCAAAAGACAAGGGAGGGGACTTTGCTACTTCACTCCTCCTGGGACTACAGATAAGAACATGCTCCTTGTCTGTTCAAATCAGATTAAAATCCAGAAGGATGCTTCCCGTAAAATCCAAAAGCCAATAAACTAATTATTGGCCTGTATATATTAGGCCAATTACACAGACAAATGGATGGACTTCAAAGTATCTTAAAGACAGTTTAATAATTATGAAATAGTCAGAATTTTTGGTAATCAAAAAAAGAGAACATGTTTGTACTTTTTCATCTGTGATCAAATTCTGCACTAAAAGCAAAATAATTCTGAAGGACCCTGTTATAAAAGTGAATTGCACAGTGCCTCTACTCTGATTGATGAAAAAGCCTTAGCATACAAAGAGTAGGCATGGGGTTTATTTTATTTTTCTTGAAAACTCCATACATCCCCTCTAAACTCTAAAATATTTGCAACTTCAGAATAAATGAAAATAGAATTTCAGACATGAATATAGGAAATTAAAATACATTTATCTACTGCAGCAAATTCTACCTAGATAGCATCGTCATCTGTAAGCATCTGATAAAGAAACTTTCCTCATGTGAATCAGGGATGAGGAGAAGGGAAGAATAAAAGGCTTTACAAGCACAGTGAGCTGTAGACCTTTAGATTTTTAATACATATAGAAGAAATCAAGGCTGGATATGAGGACAACATCTAACATAAACTCTTACACTTAAAATTAATCCAGTCTGAATTTGTATTAAACAGAAATCCCAAGAAAAGCACACCTTCCTTCCAAGACATCAGACCATCCAGCTGCTGTTTCAATCCCAAGGCAGTTACACACAAGATGGCCACTCTTCTCGTGTGACCTGTATTAAGCTATACATACATATAACTTGTATAAAGAAAATAGTTCTTTAATAATATTTTTCATTAATAAGCTTATTTTCTGATTTTACCTGACATCAATACAAAAATTCTGTTTCAGCTATATGATGCCTGGGCAAGTTAAACTACATAAGCTATTAGGGTTTCTTTAAAAAAGAAAAGACTGCAGGAGATAGTTGCCTTTATTTCTCTTTCTGCAAGTCAGATAAAAACTCAGCTTGATAAAATGAGTACATAGAAAATACTGAGTTTGGTCTAGTAAAAAAGGAAGGAAAAGCTGTAAAATATTCAGAAACAAGCTTCAGCTTTTTCAAAAAAGTGAGCTATAAATGTCACAACCTTATATAAAACTTAGCAGAATCATACAGTGGTTTGAGCTGGAAAGAGACCTTAAAGATAATGTAGTCTACACACACCCCCTGCCATGGGCAGAGACACCTTCCACTAGACCAGGTTGCTCAAAGCCTCATCCAGCCCGGCCTTGAACACTCCCAGGGATGGGGCATCCACAGCTTCTCTGGGCAACCCGTTCCAGTGCCTCACCACCCTCTCCATGAATAATTTCTTCCTTATATCTCATCTAAATGTACCCTCTTTCAGTTGAAAACCATTACTCATTGTCCTCTTACTACAGGGCCTTGATAAAAAGCATTTAAGCTGCTAAAAAATTAAATTCAGTAGCACATCTTCTTCAGTGGCACATACTCATGATAACAACAGATCCTGAAAATTAGAACTGTAGAAGTGGAAGAACTCTGATGCTTCATCACTGTTTTATGGCAGAAGCTCTGAAAAATCCAGCTCGAGGCCAAACTGTTGTTTTACATCTCAGATAGACACCAGATGAAGCGTGAGTCTATGCCCACCCCAAACACAGGGGTTAATAAAGCCCTTTCCCCATGGGAAGGCCTCACGTTGTTCTCCTGTCATTGTTAATGGGAAACCCTTCAAGGATTTCCTTATCTCTGAGCAGAGTGCCTCGGGGCTTCCTCACAGGATCATGACTATAATTCATCACCGTGGGCTACAGCTTAGTGCCACCTTCTAGCACCAATGAAGAAAAGAAATACAAAAGTCAGAATTTCCAGATGCTTTCCCATTATTCCTTCACCATCAATTCTCTTTTGCTATCCACGAGATGGCCACTAGCCCTCCGGCTTTGTCTTTGCCTGACCAGAGAAATACCTTGGCTCATTACACTTCAAAAGAGCATACCCGTAAGGAGGCAGAAAAACTCTTACTCTCTAGAGATAATAAAGGTAAAATAGGGATATCGTTTTCTGAAATGGAATAAAATATGATACCTCTGTAATACACTCTTCCTGTCATTGGATTGGTTGAACTAGTATGAAGAACATCCCATAAATGTAGGTCTTTTCCGGCTCACAACTGTATAAGATTACAATTTTTCAAAAGCATCCATTAACCGAGATTGCTTGATAGATAGTTTCAGGAAGATGCTGGTGAGTAGCTGATCTGGGAACTACCTATAGTAGCTATTCAGTCAGCTGGATGTCAGACAACTCATTCTTTGAGCTGAACTGAGCAGTCAGGTGCCTCTGGGTTCTCATGCAGTGCTGCCCTGAATGAACACCTATTATTTATTTTCAGAAAGTGGAAAATCAATGGTGGGCAATAGTCCGTTTTCCAAGGATACTCTGTAAAGTCTTTTCCTTACAGCAATGCTTGGCCCAGCCTAGGCTGGGCATAGTGACAAGGTAGAAATGAAGCCAACCTCTTGGGAACTCGGTGTGAGTACCACTGGCTTACCGAAGACCCCTTTAAAGCCCTTTAGGAAGGGAGACCCTATGCTTTGATGCAGCATTCTAGGATCTGGCAATATGTAAGTGGTCACATTTGGCTGCTTTCTAGTTAGTATTTGAGTGCCAGTGCCCACAGTGTCCATTTCTTATGGAATGGTATGCACATGGGCTTGACTCAATCAATTCTCCTAGTAGGGAAAATTAGGGAAAATGCTATGTCACACACTGAAAGGAAATATAGACTCAGCTTCTCTGGGTCCTAAGCATTTCCTAATGCCTAAGCATTTCTGGCTAGACCCTGAGACCTTGTACAGTCTTCCATGGGCTCTCCTTTTGTGGAACAGATTCATCAGAAAGGACCATCCTACTGACTTTTTCTGGCTCTGTAGAATTCAACTTTGTTGAATGTAAGCAACCAGAATTGTACACAGATGAAATCACTGCAGCAATAAGCACATTGCAGGTACAATCTTAAAATGTCTAAGGCTAGGTGAGATTTTTACCTTTTCTATTTCAGAATACTTGTCATAAAGGATAAGACGTGGAAATGGAAAGAGAAAGGGAGACCTCGGTGTTTTAGAAATAGCAAAGAGGTGAAGTTACTAGCTATTTTTTGTATTATAATTTTACATTTCTAAGTATTGTCATTTTTTATAATTCTGCCAACTTTATCTTCCCAGGATACAAAGAGAATGTAAGAGGAGACTTGATCTTCTCTCCCCATACCCATAGAAGACTTGCACTATGACTCCTTATAGGTTTCTTTGGGGTTTTTTTTAAGAAGTAACTAAGAAACACCTAAATTCCAAGGACAGAGGTTTTCCAAAGAGCCATCATCACTGTTCCTGATCACTAGGAAGGCCCAGTGTCATCCTGGTTTCATTTCCAGTTGAACAGTCATCATTTTGTTGGCTTGGTTAAGCAAAACATCCTCATCCTGCAAGACAGACTCCTTGGGGTACCACCAACCTAGCAATGTGAGACAAGTGCTGGGGAATGGAATCTGATAGAGCCTGAAGAGCTAGAGAACAGAGACACAGTGATGTACAGCTAAATACCACAAAGTAAAATCCTCTGAACAGCCAAGATATTTTACACCCCTCTCAGTATTTTATATCATATATTTAAAAGTGCACTCTCACCTCAGTAACAACAAAAAAAGGAATTAGCATTTCTAAAGATTTTTATGATCAGAGCAACAATTTTTTACCTTAAAAGAAGTGTTAAATAATTACAACTGTCACTCCACTTTCATGTGCATTGAGTTCACCTGTGTAACAGGCATTCATTTTGCTCAATATTGAATTCACTGTCATTTCCACATGTCTGTCCAAGAGGGGGCTGTCAGAGTTTTTAATAAATTACTTGAGAGAATATATCATGGTGTTTAGACCCAATGCCACTGAACCTGAAACCATAGAAAATGTTGTTGTAGAACTGTCAAACAAGCTTTCTACATAAGGAAAAAAAAAAAAAAAGCCAAAACCAACTGTGCACCACTCTCTAAACTACTAGTTCTGCTTTGAAAAAACTGTGCCTCCCTTTCCTCTGATATTCACAGGACAAAGTCACAGCTCCTCTGAAACAGAATGGCTCTTCTAGTAGGACATCAAGCAGGGACCAGAGAGATAAGGGTTCAAATGATCCTCTGCTACTGACTTCCTGTATCAATTTGAGCCAGTTTCTCATGGAGAGATTCAGGTTCAGGAACAAGTTTGTGTCTCTAATCTGTACTTGCAGCCCAGAAAGTCAGCTGTATCCTGGGCTGTATCAGGAGAAGTGTGGCCAGCAGGTCAACGGAGGTGCTTCTCCCCCTCTACTCCACTCTGGAGACACTCCACCTGGAGTACAGCATCCAGCACAGAAATGGGGACCTGTTGGAGTGGGTCCAGAGGAGGACTATGAAAATGGTCAGAGGGATGGAACGTCTATTCTATGAAGACATGAGAGAGTTGGGTTTATTCAGCCTGGAGAGAAGGTGGCTACAGGGAGAACTTACTGAAACCTTTCAGTACTCAAAGGGGGCTTGTAAGACAGATGGAGACAAACTTCTTCATAGGTCTATAGCAACGATACAAGGGGTAATGTTTAAACTAAAAGTGTGTAGCTTTAGACTGGATATATGGAAGAAATTTTTTACAGTAAGAATGGTGAAGCACTGGAACAGGTTGCCTAAAGAGGTGGTGGATGCCTCATCCCTAGAAATATTCAGGGTCATGTTGGATGGGGCTCTGAGCAACCTGATCCAGTTTAAGATGTCTCTGCTCACTGAAGGGCAGTTGGAACTAGATACCCCTTCCATCCCAAACCATTCTATGATTCTAGCAAGTGGCTACGTGTGAACCAATACCACTGTAGCCGATGGAGATCTAGTCAGTACAGGTAGTGGACTCCAGAGAAGAGGACACCTTAGCATACTGGGGTGTGACCTCCAAGCTTTGATGGCTGTTTTGACTTCACCTCCACTGAATATACTGGGAGCTTAGACACTTTGCTTGAAGGCATCCACAATGCAGAAACCTAAATTTATCTAAATGTGGAGCTGAGTTAGACCTTACTGTCAGACCAACAGGACATCTGAATAATCTGATAAATTCACTTAGCTGAGATTATTTCTGTAGCTGTGAAAATATTGATGCTTTCCTGGCACCCAAGGACAAATACAAAATTTCAAGGTTTACAAGACCAGCTGGAATAAAGCTCTGAACAGCCAGATCTGTCCTCATGGCTGATCCCTCTTCATGCTAGAGATTGGACTAGTGACCTCCTGAGGTAGGCTCCTATTGAATTATCCTGGGATGTGATGAACTCCTCACTGTTTATGCAGAGCAGGAGAAAGGTCTACCATCTTCCTTTTACCACAGACATTCGGAATTCATTCTCTGCATTCCTTCTCTACCTGAGAAAGGATTTAGCTGAACAGCCTCCAAAGTCAGAAGTCCCAGAGCTTTAGTTACTTTCTCCTTTCCTGCAGTTCCCTTTTTTTTAAAAAAAAAAAAAAGAGAAAACATAACCAAATTATAAAGGGGAAAAAAGGGGGGAGAAGGGTAATTTTAAAGTGTACTCCATTGATGCTTCCAAGACATTTCATATGCCAAAAGCCTGAGAGATATAAGTTGTTACTTCTGCCAGCACAGAACAGCAAGGCACCAGGTGCTACACAGTTAAGTTTATTGAAGGACAGCTCACATTCTTCACTCAAAGACTGCAGAGAGACAAACCACCTGCCCTTTAACACAGCAATTTCATGTCAGCATTTTACTTTCCACTTTATATTGCTGATCTCCATAAGCATTAAAGCAGAACCTCTGTCAGATGCCCATGCTTACCTATCACAATTTCACTATTAATATTATTTTATTTAATTTGGAGTATTTGGTGTACGACAGGGTCAAGTCCCTACAGCTAACATTTATTTTGGCTATATGGCCGTTTTGTTGCTCAGGGCTATTTGCAACTGCATCGAAGACAGCATGAATACACAGAACAGTGCTGAGTCCACAGAGCCAGGGAAGCATGAGCTGGCTTTTATTCTCTCTGTAGCATCAGCAGCATTTCCAAATCATGTTTTAACAAGTTCCAGCATGAGTGAAAACAATGGACTGGACAGTCAGCAAGCCCTCAGGCTTGATCCTGATTTGTCAGAAGTGTTAGATAAAAATACATAAAGGTCATATTTTTATTCATATCCTGGGAAAATACCATATATGGGGAGTTTCATATATGAATTCTGCCTATCAGTTCTGTATTTGTTTCATAAAAATATCATTGTGTTAAGAGGATCTCCTCATGCAGTTATCTTGCCCTTCCCATTCCTGAGGCAGCAGCACCCATAGAATCATAAAATCACAGAA
>NW_010253494.1:0-6919 GCF_000690775.1 Eurypyga helias
CCCGCACAACATCCTTGTCTCTAAAGGACTTCCATCCTCTACTGGTGGATGAAAAGCTGAACATGAGCCGGCAGTGGGCCCTGGCAGCCCAGAAAGCCAACTGTATCCTGGGCTGTATCAGGAGAAGTGTGGCCAGCAGGGCGAGGGAGGGGATTCTGCCGCTCTACTCTGCTCTGGTGAGACCCCACCTGGAGTGCTGCGTCCAGCTGTGCAGCCCTCAACATCAGAAGGATATTGACCACTTGGAGCGAGTCCAGAGGAGGCCACGAAGATGCTCAGAGGGCTGGAGCACCTCTCCTGTGATGAAAGGCTGAGAGAGTTGGGCTTGTTCAGCCTGGAGAAGAGAAGGCTCCGGGGAGCCCTTATTGCACCTTCCAGTACCTGAAGAGGCTACAAGGAAGCTGGGGGGGACTTTTTACAAGGGCCTGGAGTGACAGGACAAGGGGGAATGCGTCTAAATTGAAAGTGGGGAGATTTAGATTAGATGTCAGGAAGAAGTTCTTCATGGAGAGGGTGGTGAGGCACTGGAACAGGTTGCCCAGAGAAGCTGTGGATGCCCCATCCCTGGAAGTGTTCAAGGCCAGGCTGGATGAGGCTTTGAGCAACCTGGTCTAGTGGAAGGTGTCCCTGCCCATGGCAGGGGGGTTGGAACTAGATGGTCTTTAAGGTCCCTTCCAACCCAAACAACTCTATGGTTCTATGATTCTAGGATACATATAAAGTCTTGTCTACTAGGCAGTTTTTCCTTTCCTATCTATACATTACACAAGGCTTATCTATGTTGTTCCTGACAAAACAAGTATCTTTAGGTACAAGCTATGGGTTTTTATATACTTGATTTTTTGTTCCTATGGATAATCTGCTCCAAATTGTGGTTATTAAACACGTATGATTACTAAATAAGAGTAGCTTGTAAGCAAAGATATTGATATTCAAGCCTTAGTTTTTTTTTTCTCTCATGCAATTTCTTGCAGCTGTCAAATGCTACAAACAGAAAATTAGAAAACCCAGAAATGCTTCGATTTGCTTTTTACAGTCACTTTCCCTCTTCAGTTTCAGCTTAGTTAAGCAACATTTCAAAACCAGACAAAGATATAGGATGCAAGACAATCCTTCAGAGGATCAGACAGATGCATAAGTGTTTGTACAACCCACTTAACACAATCTTTCTGCAAATTTGCCTTTAAGACTCTGAATAATCTTGCACAGGTGCCTGATACAAGGCATTCGAAGGCCTCAACCAGAATGGAAGCCAGAGAATATGTACTCATTATATATAACAACTTGACTGGACACCGGAGACCAGCCTGTAGAGATTACACAGTAGCCAACAACACTCTGAGCATGTGACAAAACTGTTCTAAATCATACTCCCACTGCTGGTGAAAACTCAATGCCTGGTTATGGCCATGAAACAGATCAATACCGAGATGTCTGTAATTTTATTCAACTAATAAGTGTTATGTCATGACACCTTCGGTACAGAATGCAGTTTGTTGCAAGTCTTTAGCATCAGCAATCTCATAACCTAAATGATCTGCATTTCCTAGAGTGAAAGATGCTTAGATAATTTTATTACATCCTAATTTCAACAGAGCTCCACATAATGTTTGAAAATGAATGCAGCATTAAATTAATAAACAATGAAGTATTCTTCATCCTAGGCACAATCCTGCCACACTAAAGTCAAAGATGGATTGAAAGGTCCAAATGTCAGCTCCAGACTTTATACTGGTGTGAAGCTGATGTGTGTGTGTGCATATATCCTTTTCTTCTTTTATTTTGGTTTTCTACCAGTTTCTTTACTTAATTCTTGGCTATTTTCACATTAAAATAAAACTTTATGACTATTGATTACCCAATCTGTTGTACTATTTAGGATATAACATCCTACATAAATGTAGTTACAAAAAGGAAATATAACTATTTCTCTGAAATAACATAGTTTTGATTATCCAGTTAAAAGTACAGCTATGTATAGACAAGACAGTAAATTATAACAGAGCATTGGGATTCAGCCACATAAGTAGCACTGTAATTAATGGTACTTAACCCAGCATATTACCAAACATTATCAGGGGAATAATAATGGTCCATGTGTTGAACTTAGTCTGTGCTTCCCATAAGGGGTTCCCAAAGCACCTGACAGAGATTGCTCCATTAGTTCTTACAAATCCATGAGATGTGGAAGGCACTGTTATCCTTTCACAGAAAAACTGGAATACAGGCAGCATTTTCCAAAGTGCTTGTGGATTTGCTGATTTTTGTTTTCACATTGGTATGAGCCAGGGGGAGGTGATAGAAGGCTCTTCCATCAAACTGACAGCACGATGAGAGTCAACCCCAAGCGTTTTCATCACAGTCTTGCACATCTATGAATGAAGGTAACTCTTGCACTATGTCTCCGAATTGCCAATGCATTAAGAAAAAAACCAAACCAAAACAAAACCCCAAAACAAACAAGGAAGGGCATGGCAGAGATCCAGAATGAAAGAAATAGTTAGACAGCAATAAGAAACTAATTTAAATTATTTCCCTAGCACAGAGCTGCTAGTCCCTGGTGATTTCTTTAGGCCTCAAGCAGGATCCAACATAGCCCAGAAGGCTTCAAACATTTTCATCCTGTTACATCCCTAGGAATATGAGACATCATGATTTGATTGCACTGCAATGGATAATCTAACAACAGCTTTTCCACCCCTTATGAATCCTTATGATTCTAGCTAACTGCAACTATAGAAAAATACAATTTTCTGTATGTTGCTTTCATAGCCTTCTAGCATTTTATGTGCCTCATGGAATGCCTTAATTTTTTTGTTTGAAAAACAGTAGTTAGAAACTGCTATAGGCATTTAATAAGCATAATCAAAAATAATTAAAAACTGAACTAAGAAGGGGGCATTTTCCTAAAGTAATTTTCCCCTCTTAAATCTGCCACAGAGAGTAACTGATACTAGACAAAATCCTGAATTAATTACATGTGCATCATCTAAATTTATCATTCCAATTAGGTTTAGGTTCTGCTTGGGACATCAAACCTCTCCTGTGTCCTAGGCACCATTACTTCTTCTTACAACCCCTCTGAAAATCTTTAAAATTTTGCATTATAGTACATAAATTTACCAAGTCATCTGTGCTATTCAGTCAACTTTGTTCAGGAGGCCTGTTTCCGGGCTTGAAGAAACACTTGAGCTCTGGCTGAATGAATTACTGTGTGGTACCAGGGCAGTGTAATTGACCATGGGCTAGCCTGCCAGAAACGCAAAGAAAAATGTGCTAGCTTGAAATTCAATTAAGTTAACATGCTTTTCTAGCATTTGCAAGGGGGTAAAACTGTGTCTATGGTCAACATCCACAGCGTAGCCGATTCATAAAAATTCATAGAGCTACAGTATTATTTTTTTTCTCAATCCTTTAAAAAGAAATTTAAGATTTTTTTAGAATGAAATAGTGCCAGATTTCTCCAATAATGACAGATTAGATGGGAATTTTAGTCTATGTCTCAAATAGAATAGTAATTGAGGAAACTAATGCCTAGTCCCTTAAAGTGCCACCATCAGAACCAAAGAACTGAAGGGAGATGGGAGAACAAACAAACATAACCCAAAGCAGACAGAGGAATAGGAACAGAGAAAAAATATATCACATGTGAGCAGAAGAATGGCTTTTTTTAGGTTTCATCAGAGCAAAACAGAATCTTACCATTGACTTCAACGGATAGTCAGATAATACATAAAGACTGTGGGGGAAACCTAGACCAAGACATAGGTCAGAGAGAATCCAGTAATTCCAATTCCTGCACAGATATAAGTCAACCTTTAACCCTGACTGATGGAAGGACTTCTGCATCCCCTCCCGCCTGTTTCAACTTTTCCTGTTATGCCATGTCTTTTCCTTTTTTTTTCCCCTGTTTTTTTCTTCTGGACTTTCTGATGCTACAAGAGTTGCTCTCTTACTGCAAGCAGATGTTAGTTTGCTTATCTTCAGGGACTGGTCACAATTTTTAGAGTGTTGAAGGTTCTTCCTTGTGCCAGTCAGTATCAAAGAAAGAAAGAGAGGTTGGAGGACCAAGAATATTGTTTGAAATAATGCATTAGAATTAGTATTAAAGTTCTACAGCAAAAAGGCTAAAAATTTCTAAGCAATGAAAAATAAGGGCTATGCATTTCTAGACTTCCTGGAACACTGCTCTTTGCTAAAGAGAATCAATATAAAAACACTGTAAACCTCTCTGATATTCAAAAGTGCATGTCTCCACAACTCTCTTTGTACAAATCTTTTTGTGTGTTACTTGCTGAAAGCAAGCTTTTGGATCATCACCATCATAATAATAATAATTCCTGGAACTACTAAATGGTGCCTGATCTTTGCTTCTATCTATCTATCTATTGTGAAACACTTCTTTTTCTATTGAGAAATTAATTTTAATTGTTTTAACCTTGTAAGCACCTTGGTAAACTGCTTACCCACCTGAAACACTTGTGCTGTTTTCATTGGAGAAGAAACAGTGCTTTTGCATAGTGTAACCAGTAAAATGCATTGCTGAAATACTTAATCTAGCTTTCAGAAAGATGTGGTGTAGAAAACCAGGCAGCTGCATTATGCTGTTACACTCAGTTCAATTAGTGCTGCAATGTATTATGAAAAAAATATACTCACAGTCCAACCTATAACTATATGCAAATATTAAATAATGTAAAAGCATGTTAAATATTAAAATGCATAAACAAAATGGTTTAGCTGAAGATTTGTCTGCCCAAGGACTGCAGTAAGTAGCATTAGATGAGCACTGTTTTCTCATTAACTTGTTATAGTATTTTTCTCTGGTTTATTGAAACCTTGAAAATGAATATTTCTAGGGATTGAGAAGAATGACTAACCTGCCAGGTGAAAGGAAGAAATTCTGGAAATGCCTTAAACTGCTATTCTGCTCTCATGAGATTTCCAACCTATTTATGTAGCACACCATCTTGTATAAAATTTACATAAAATTACAAAGTTTGGGTGACTTCCTGACTTTAACCTCCAGCTTTAGAAGATGACTTGCATTTTGCATTACACTGAGCTGACGCATTTGCACTGCATGCAGTGCATTCATCTATTTGGGAATTCCTATCTAACAACTCAGGCTGCTTACTTGAAATAATGAACTTTGAGGGGTAGCATCCCCTCAAAAATAAGTAATATCATCTCTCTCAGGACTAGTGCAACAAGATACTTTATGCACCCAGTCTCCCTGTGCAGTCAAAGGAGAGAAGGAGGCAGTTCTGCTGACCTAAAGCCAAACACCAAAATGCTCAAGGCTGTGAAACAAACACTAGCCATGGGCTGCACATGGATTCCTGTCTTCTTCGGACACTTTAGCTTGAAAATGAAATATCTCTCTGTTCAGAATCCTGAGTGATTCTTGTGATGTGCACATATGGCTGTGTTTATACTGGTAGACTGAACAGAGCTAGAGGATGTGATCAGTCCATAGAGTTAAACCGTTGCCGTCACATACTACGTAAATAGGACCCTTCCAATCAATATATAGATATGATTTCAAGAATAACATGGGGCAAAGATTGTTATAAATACGCCGTCTGGATGTGTTTTTATTCTGGAGTGTGAGAAACTGGCATGATTCATCTCAGCCTGAAGTACGTATCTACTATCAGATGAATACCACCCTTCATGTAGATATTTATCTCTGCTGGCTATAGTGAATGGATTGCAAATTCTGATGCAGGAAACTACATCATAAATATATGAATTTAGGTGATCTGAGACACGTGTCTAATGATAAAACATGGAAAATGACTTGACAGCCCAAGCTAATTCAGTGGAATGACATGATGAGTAACGACCAAGGGTAAGGTGGTTTTCATAACTCCTGTGTTAGATAAATTCTGTTCTGCAAATTCTGTTCCTAGAACAGCATCAGTGACCATAACATACAAATTTGGAGCAGAGTCAGAAAACCCAGAGGGAGGAGTAAGGAGCACGAGGAGTGCTGACATTGTTTCAGTACAGCCATAGTTTTGAGCACTGACTCAGATGCCTGCAAGTGGAACACATATTTGATGGCACCCAATCAGATTGTTCAGCACAACGATTCTCTGACTTCAGCTCCATCTGTTTTTCAAACAGAGATTATTAAACTGGCAATCCAACATCCCAAGGGTTTAATTTTTGAGAAAAAAATAAGCATGATGAGATAACAGGTTGTATAGTAAAATGAGGGCATAATAACAGTTGGTAAGCAGGAATATCTTTGAGGTGGCGGGGTGAGGGGTGGGAGTATTGGATTTCAGGGAATACACAGTACAATATACTGGGAGGAAGAAAATCACAGAGAACTGTGATCACTGGGGAAAGCTGTGACCAGGGACATGTTAAAGCAGGGCTACACCACCAACTGCCTGGCACGGAGAACAGGGCATGCCATATGTGAAAATGGAGAAATGTGGAAACAGTATTCGAGGAATGATGAAATCCCACTATTGGATTTCAGGGAATACACAGTACAATATACTGGGAGGAAGAAAATCACAGAGAACTGTGATCACTGGGGAAAGCTGTGACCAGGGACATGTTAAAGCAGGGCTACACCACCAACTGCCTGGCACGGAGAACAGGGCATGCCATATGTGAAAATGGAGAAATGTGGAAACAGTATTCGAGGAATGATGAAATCCCACATCTTATGGGTGGAAGAATGGGCACTTGGACTCTATAGGGAGGATGAGCTGCACAGTATTGCACCCATGACAGGACAGAAATCTATGAAAGGCAATATGGGAAGAAGCTCCAGGGTTTGGAGCGGAGTGACGCACAGAGTCCTCCGGATGGTACAAAATTAACTTCCATTGGTTTGAAGTGTATGATGTCCTAGTATCGATTGGTGAGTGGCACACTGTGCTGGGTTCAGTCAGGA
>NW_010253495.1:0-487 GCF_000690775.1 Eurypyga helias
AGCACAGATCCTGCCCCAGAACCGGGTCCTGAGGGCACCACGATGAGCGGACATCCCCCAGTGGAACTGGTTCCTGAGGGTACCCCGAGAAGCACAGATCCTGCCCCACAACTGGGTCCTGAGGGTACCCCAAGGAGCACAGATCCTGCCTCGGAACTGGTTCCAGAGGGTGCTGCAGATTTTGGGATGGGTGACAACCCGAGGAGCACAAATCCTGCCCCACAACCGGGTCCTGAGGGTACCCCGAGGAGCACAGATCCTGCCCCACAACTGGGTCCTGAGGGCACCGCGATGAGCTCACGTCCCCCAGTGGAACCAGAGGGTCCCCCAAGGGGCACAGATCCTGCCCCAGAACCGGTTCCAGAGGGTACCAGATGGACAACACATCCTTCAGCAGATTTTGGGATGGGTGACACCCCGAGGAGCACAGATCCTGCCCCACAACTGGATCCAGAGGGCACTCCAAGGAGCACAGATCCTGCCCCAG
>NW_010253496.1:0-8679 GCF_000690775.1 Eurypyga helias
AGGTGTCAGGAAGTAAACGAGCAAGTCAGTCATGTCTGATCATTGCTTAAGTTATTTTTGTAAGACATTAGGTGTAATTCAGTGCTAGAAGAGTTACGTTTTATGATTTTTTTTTAATGAATTGTGGTGTCCTCATAAATCCCATGTAATTAGTAAAAATACTGGGCATTTCCTCTGTTATTTTAAAAATAAGATTATATTTTATTTTGCTTTAAAAAAAAAAAAGTTCTGTACGTACACATGACATTCCTCACACGCTTTGTTTCACTGCTCGTTCTGCCAGTGGTTCTTTGGGATGGTAGGTTTTTCCCCACCAGTTCCCAGTGTCCTACCTTCTGGGTGAAAGGGGTTTTGGAAAGATACTTCTCATCAGGAGGTATGCTTTGGTGGTCCAACAGATGCATAATTTTGGATGTCCTAGTTTTTGGGCGAGAAGCAGAGTCAAAAATAAGTGGTTCGCTGTAGTGAGGTTGCAGAAGGACCACAACATCTATCAGACACTTCTCTGGTCTACAGGCAAAAGAGTTGTCTTCTGTGGGGACCTACACCATCTGTGTTGTGGAAAATAAGTTCTGTAAGTGGAGGTTGCTGAAGAACGTGGGACACGTCATCATTTCTGTTGATAATTGGTATTACAGCTTTCTCTTGATTGAATTATCTCATTGCTTATGCTTTCCTGCTTTATAAAGCGGACTGCAGCCAAGAGGCCACGCACAAAACTTGAAATGCATTTTTTTCTTTTTAGCTTTTCTGAAAAGAATACTTCAGTTAGTTGTTCAAGCCTGAAGCTTAACCACATGCTTTGTTGTAGTATATTCCTCCTTGGGCAGGCAGACATTTGATACAAAATTCGTCTGTTTGAAGCAGGCTGTGGATTTTGAACCAAGCTAAACCTTCCTCCCTGTCTGTCCTGTGTTGTTTGCTCCAGGTGAAGAAGTACCTCATCACCTCTGCTCAGAGCTTCCCCGACCTGAAGTAGTGGTTTGTGAAATCCCTTGCGCGACAGACTGTGTCATCAGCGAGTGGTCCCCGTGGTCCTCGTGTTCCCACTCGTGCTCCAGTAAAAATGCTGAGGGCAGTCAGAGCAGGAGTAGGTCCATCTTGGCCCTTCCAGCTGAGGGTGAGTGGGAAACCTTTTGGATTAATCGCTGTTTGTTCGTTTAATGAGCTGACTTGGTTCCTCAGCCGAAATCCGAGCTAATCCCAGTACTGTAGCGATGAGGGATTGCACTGCTTGTCTGCACTTCATGCCTAGTGACTAAAAGGTCTTTATGGGCTTCAGTTAATGCCTGTGTCACTTAGAGGAATTCTGTCACAGTTCAAAATTATTTACTTCAGCTGGTGAATGATTGTTTATTGAAGGACAGTCTGGGGGTGAATTTACTTCTGGAGAGCTGCATCCTATACTAATGAGATTGCTGCATGACACAAACTCATCATGTGAGTGTCTTTATATAGGAACATATTAGTAGGGATTTAGAAGAGTGAGCTGTGAAAAATGGGGAAATAGAAGATGACCTGGCTTTTTTATTATTGCAGACCTTCTTGTTTTTCTTTTGGAGTAAGTATATAGCTCTTGATGAATATATATATATATATATTAAAAATTTCCTCTGGATCTTCATGGACACATCATGTATATGGATTTTTACATGTTAACATCAGTGATACAATTATTTACACAAACTTATTTGTGGGATTTTTCTTTTTTATTTACAAAGAAGTATAGTCTTCTAACTGCAGTACACATACAGTATTTATGTGTTGGTTCATCACACAGGATTTGAATGATATCACATCAGATGTGTAAAAATTCATCAAATGTGAACAGGTCTAGCAGACTAAAGCCTTGTTGACACAACAAAAAATATCTACTGTTGTCAGCACTATATGCAGCTAATGCAGCAGCAAAACACTTTTAGATGCAAATCTAGTCTAGGACAAGCTCTGTTAAGTGCTATTTTGTAAATTATCATTAAAGCCACCCACTGTTTCTGGGGCAGTGTAAGGACTTGATCCTGCAAGCCCTTACTCATGTGAATGGTCTGTATTCACATAAACATCCTTATAAGCACTTGCAAAGAAAATTGGGACCCTTTAGGATGAAAACTGCTATGTAATTGTCGATTGAATGATAATAACTACTACTAAAAAAGTCTGTGAACTAGAGAATAATTAAAAATGAAAAGTACAGTTGGCTTCATATTTTCTATGGAAGTAGCAAAATGCAAATAACATAAACATGGAATTATGAAAGTGAAGTGTTGAAGTGAATTCTGGAAGTACATAAGCTCAGTCATCTCAACCTGAAACACACTAAACTAAAAATGATGTGCTTTGAACTGAATACTTTAAGATTCTCAGCAAGGAATAATTAACTGTTAAAACCAAACGCCCCAGCTCTTTCTGTACATCTTTAGCAGCGAGTATAATGGTTTGCTGTGCAGTCACACATCTGCATACAGATAAATAGCGATTGATTTGAATTTGTGGAGACTGGAAGTAGATTTACTACCACTATAACTGCAGTACTAAGGGAATGGTGTGTTGCCTGCTTTCTCCGACTCTTTCATACTCAGCTCACAGCTGAGCCACCGACTTCTACAGAGCTCCGGTACCTTTATGACATTTCATTTGTCCTCTGGCAGCTGAGGCAATGTTGGTCATGGCTCTGAGGACTTCTGCATGCCATCCCACAGGCTGACTTCAGCTCAAACCCTTGGATCCTTTTCCCCAAGCTGTTAACAGTCTCACAGAATATGACAACCAGGAGGCTGTTGATGGAACTAGAGGGACTTGGTTTTAATCAGGTTTTAAAAGGTATATCTTTACGCAGCAAACTTCTCAGACTTGGTATGAGAGGAGACTCTGGAGGTGAGCAGTCTGAGCAGGTTTTAAACGGATTAGAGGAACTGATGAGCAATAGGTCTATAAAAGGTCCATAAATGCCCCCCAAAAGGGCTGGGCAGCAATGTGCTCTCCTGCTTTCCTTGTACAGAAGTGTTCAATGTGTTGCAGAAAGCGGCCAGGCTCTTGTGCTTTTGCTAAGCAACATCTCCTGCTTGCAGTTTTGCAGGCAGGCTGCAAGGCTGGACGGACCCTCTGGCATTTCTTATGTTCTTAAGTTAAAACTGCCTCGTTATTACTCTCCTCTGTTTAGGAGAACTTCCCTATCATGGGTATTCTTGAAAAAACCAGCTTAAGTTTTTCTTGGGAAGCTCTAGTATTTTCTGTTTTTGTAATGGTCCAGACATTTTGCTGTTTGCTTGTTACTTTTTTTTCCTACATGGGCTCAAACACACAAGAGCAATAGTAACTGATGGGAATTTTTCCTGCCAAAAGAAAAATCTTCAGGGAAGTAAGTTACCTTTGGCATTTACTGCTCCATCATCACACTAAACATTTTGGAGCCTGAACAGGGTGCAAACAGCCCACTTTGCTGTAAAGACAAACAGTAACGTGGCATGATTATCCAAACTGGTGTACTAAGAAATTTCTATCCCTCTCTCTTTTCTCACTGCTGTTCATCGTGGCCATCTGGGGTCATGCCTTCTTTAAAAAACTCAGTCGGGCAAGGCGGTAGGCATGCCCTCGAGGGGCAGTATGCCTTCATCTCCTGTTGTAGGGCATAAAGGAGCTCTGAACCTTGTGGTATCTGGGCCCAACACTTCAGTTCTTTCAAACCTGTGGCACTTTGGCCGTGTCACAAGCTGCCAGATTCTTGTTCATGGAAGAGGATGGTTTTGATTTTAGTCGTTTTTACTTCTTTCTTCCTAAAATGACAATGTTTACTGTTACTATTTCACTGCATTACTCCTTAGCTTTTGATCTGCAAACATCTGTTGCTTTTATGGGATAAATTCAGTCTGCTGTTAGTGTTAAAGCTTTGGAGAAGCTGTTCAAACTCCTGCACTTGGTGGATTTATTATAAGTTGTTGACAAAGTGCAGTAGCTTAGCAAAATCTTTGGACACCAATTTAAAGGATGCTGCTTCAAAAAAGTAAAGGCTTCATACTCAATACCTATCTTTCAGTTTTTTTCCCCTTGATTTGCAGGTGTTGGTATCAGTTGATACATTCCTGCATCAGTACAGTCTAGCACCCTCTACAGCTCAACTCTTTAAGGCAACGTGTGAATCGAATCCAAATATTAGAAAGAGACGTTCCTCCTTGGGAAATCAGCAAGGAGAATGAACATAAAAATAATGCTTAATTCGTCTTTAAACCTAATTGCATGTTTGCTGAGTGATACTGGCATTTAAATGGAATCAACTTGGCTGTGTGTAGGAGTATCAGTAAGGTAACTCAGAAGTGTACTTTGGCTGTTTCTGTTTCCATTATGCGTTGGAATACAATTTTATGCAAGGCTAGTTTAATGGGGAAACAATATTTTAGAAGATTGTTATTGCCACCATAAAGGTCAGCAGCCTTATTTAAGATTTATTTATTTATTTTCAATTGGGGGAAAAAAAAAAAAAGATATTAAGCAAACCTAACATTTTTAGTGAGTTTTCCACCTCCTCCTTTTGCCACATGCTGTAAGATAAAATGTCCTGGCTCTCTCCAGGTGGAAGAGCCTGTCCCCCTGACCGAGCCCTGCGGGAGCACCGTGCCTGTAATGACCACCCATGCGTGCATTTCTTCTGGGAAACTTCTCCCTGGAGCTCCTGCTCTGAAGATGTGCTG
The DNA here is from genome assembly GCF_000690775.1 of Eurypyga helias. Lineage (NCBI taxonomy): Eukaryota > Metazoa > Chordata > Aves > Eurypygiformes > Eurypygidae > Eurypyga > Eurypyga helias. Next base: position 4,686 of record NW_010253496.1, read on the forward strand.
GTAACTGCGCTCAATTCAAGCGTTAGTTGGAGCGGAGAGGCGCCTTGCGGAGTGGGCATACAGACGAGGAAGGTCTTCTGCGTGAAGAGCAGTTCTGGCCAGGTCACATCTAAAAGGTATTTAAATAAAAGTTAATAGTGATTACTCGTACTTACAATACAGGACATAGGAAGGTGTTTTCAGCTGGCCTATGGAATCTGCAGCGTTGAAAAGGATTTAATCTCAGGACTAATTCTCCAGCTGCTACTTCATCACAACTTTGAAGGGATACTAACACGTAACAAAAATAAATAGCTAGCCCATTTTTAATTTTCTGCCTAAATTCAAGCAAAATGTATGTTTTTAGAGGTGTAGATTTTTTCTGTAACTCCTTGGTTATTCTGATTTGCAGTTTTATGCAAATATTTTTCCTGAAGGACAAGTGTGAGGGAAATATAAAGTACATCTGCATATAATAATCATCAATACATTATTAACAATGCTTTAATAAAATAGAAAAAGTAAATAGAGTTTGCATTATATTTACACAGCAAAAAGGCAGAACCATGTGTGATCTGTATCGTTCAGTTGATTTATATAACTTCTGTAATGTGGTACCAGCACGACAAACTTAGGTATTCTGCAGTGCAAATACTCTGAATTTTGCTTTGCTTTACTAAATGAGGTAAATAAGTAGAGCAGATGGTTTCCCTAATATCAAAAAATCAAGACATTGCTAATTATTTTTTGCACTGTTAATGAGTCTAGAGGCTTACAACCTAGTTTAATTTCTTACTGTAGCTCTCAAAACAATCCTGTTTGTATTAGCACTGTGTTGATTTCAGTAAAGTTAATTAAAATTCTTGAGGTTAATGAGATAAATTAAATAAAAGGAAAGAAATCTAGTATTTGTTTATATCTAGAATCTATTGATACGCTGTAACTTTACCTAATTAAACATATTGTTTATAGAGCTGTATAATGTCCAGAATAGTTGTTTACTCCCTCCGCTTTTCAGATCGTGTAAGGGAAAATGGAACTGAAGGGGTAAGTAAGTACTCACGTGAAGTATGTGAAGGAAAACCAGAATTTCACTGGTGGAAAAACATTGGGAAAAGAAGAGATTTGCGTACTGGGGGCTTCAGAAAGGGAATTTCCTTGGCTTTGGTGTGGTAGCTACAATGCTGCTGTGTTCATCATGTAATGGAAATGGCTGGAGCAGAAAGTGCAGCTGAGTCCTTAAAGAGCTTGTTACTGAAATTTTCTTTTGCTGCTTCTCTGTGTGTTGTTTTTATGGTGATAATTGTCTTAACAACTAAAAGCCTTAGACCTCTACAAGTCTTTAGGAAGCGGGCTCGAAGTGAAGGAATAAACCCTCTGTGTTTCAGGATTAAGCAGTACCTCATTACTGCCCCGGAGGGTGTGGGCCAGTGTGGCAGAGGGGTGGAGGGCAGCCCTCCTCGCGGCGGGCACCGGCTGGGGGCTGGTTTGTATTTGGTGTTTGAGTTGTTCAAAACTGACCCTCAGTAATGGGTGTAGAACTGCTGTGGTGAAAGCCTACTGTTAACATGGCTTCTGACATGGGATATGTTATGTGAAGAAATAATTCTCTGTGTTGTCATACTGTATTTTTTCATATTCTGCATTTTTTTTCTGATTCCATGAAGAAAAATTACACCATATGCAGAGAAGGTGCAAGCCAAATAAACCTAAACTTTTTGCAGAAAAATATTTCAATGACTTCTGTTAGATAACAGAAATCTGCCCTCTAGGGTAGTTATGCTTAATGAGAAAATGTGTGTCTCTATTTTCTTTTAAATTATACCTCTACATATCTTACTACTATCTTAGTAGCTAAACCATGACTTTTAAGATTTATTTTTCTTTCCTAGTATGGTTTAGTGGCAAATTCCTCTTTCAGATGGGATCATTTTGGATTGCTTGCATTACTGCGTATATTTCAGTGATCTCTGTACTAGAAATTAATAAAAATTAAACATAAGTAACTCCCTTTCTGGGAGTTACTTGAAATGCAAGAAATGCATTTACTTGAAATGCAAGATCTGCCTGTTCCCCGAAAATTGTCCTTTTCCATCCTTCAAGTTTTTATATTAATTGTCTGTGTCTGAAGTTTTTATTAGAATATGCATGGCATGTTTTCCATTTAGGAGTTGAAAAAGAACAAAATAATGACGCGGTCTTCTTGCAGTACTGTGTTGTAAACTTTTCAAATAGCCATCAAGGCCTCAATCAAAGGCTGCTTTAAGCTGCTTTTGTTTTGTAGGGGTTGAAAGTGGACGAATGTCGCATCACTCCATACACACAGTAGCAAGTGGCTTGGACCCTGTCGTGTTATACCAGGACTACTTTATAAACATTACTGCTCTCTTCAGTAATAAATATATCTGCTTTGCTTCAGTGAGCTTTGTATTGTAGGTGTCACAGACAGAGTAACGTTTAGCCTGTAGTAATCAGGCAAATTCCACATTTTTTTAATTATTACAATTTTTTTAATCTTCGAAGTGTATTGAATTCAGTTTGGGAATGAGAGCAGAGAGGAAGAAAAATGAGGCTTACTGTGACATCTCTGGTGTGGCAGTATGCTCACAGCCCTGTGAGAGACTTAGGAGTAAATAATTTGCCCACAGTTTTAATTTTTTATTATATTTTTAGATTTTATTATTTTTTTAATTGTATTTTATCTTTGCATTTGGATTTGTAGATGTCCAGAGTCCATCAGACCTGAGACTGTGCGGCCATGTCTCCTCCTCTGCAAGAAAGATTGTATTGTTACGCCTTTCAGTGAGTGGACTCGCTGCCCAACAGCATGTCAGCCTGGTAAGTCTTTGAGAAGAGGTCAAAATTTGGGGGAAAAATAGACAATTGGCCTAGAAATATGGGGTACGTGTACTTCATGTCAGTGTAATAATTTTTAGGGCACTTATCTGAATGAGTTTTGGACTTGGGGGCTTGTTGAGACTGTTGTTAAGGGTGGTGGGATCCTCGTGAGCATATTTGGAGATGTAAGTTCTCTTTACCTGGAAAAAATTCCTTCTGGGCTTCTGCCTTCAAAGTCAGAAGTCCAGCACCTCTGTGTTGTATGCCTATACGTGGAATTGCTATATTATATGGAATTTATTTCGCTTGACCAACCTAGAGGTCCTTTTTCAAGGACCATACAGTGCTTTGAAGCAGTTGGTTAGCTTTTGTACACTAGGTGTTTAGCAAAGTTTCTTTATAATGGTTGAGTTTTGGGTTTTGTGGCAAATCTGTGTATTTCATTAATTGTTCAGATGAAAGCCTTCTCAGTTACCAGCATGTTTCATTTTTGCTGGTGGCTTCCTTGCCCTTCAGAGATTTGCAGTGGATGCTCTAGCATAGTCCTTGTTATATTTTACAGGAAAATGAGTTGCTTTCTAAAAGAGTGAATCTTGTTTTAATTAGCAATTTATTTTTAGACTTTAAATGAACTGCCTATGAAGAAGGAGAATAAATTACCTGGTAAATTACTTTGTTTATTAAATAATAGTCTACAATTAAAATGAGAAGAAATTAATTATTTAACCTCCTTGGCAGTGTTATCATTTTAATATAATTCTAAATTAAAACTTCTTAGGTGGGGGAGTTTGCTTTTTGCTAGATCTGTTATTGATATGGCTGCATTGCAGGATTATTTTTTTAATTTGCATTGTGCAATTAAAACCTCAGCACGATAATCAAATTTCAAAACCACTATACATATGTGAGTTGTTAGGGGGTTTGTTTTTTATTTAGAAAAGTTGTATTTAATGAAAACAATATACAGATGGTGAATTACTAAGCAGATCAAGCAGGAACAGGTATTGCCTGGCAGATTTAAAATTAACTGTGTACCAGCATAATATTAGAGCTTAGACAAACATGCAATCACTAAATCAGGTTTACACAGAACTTTACCAGTTAAGCTGTTTGTAGTTTATCTGAGAAAATACATCCAACTTTACTATCTAACAATGAAAAAAGCTGACATTTTCCC
>NW_010253496.1:8710-28971 GCF_000690775.1 Eurypyga helias
CTGTCTTCTGGCAAAGGATTATCTCATACCTCAGAAGTGTAGACAGCAGTGAACTTAGGGTAATAACAGATGGACGGACAACATAATTCACAAAAGAAGTGCAATTGAATCCAAACACCTGTTGGTGAGGCTGGAACAGGGAGGTTGTTGCAAGTTATTGATTCTCTGCCATTTCAGATACTTAAAGGTGACAACTGTCTACCGCAGTCTCCTATATAATATATCTGTTTTAATGGGTCTTTGAGGATGCATCGAAACAAAAATCAAAGAATCAATATGGCGGTTTTGGAATGTGAAATGGTTTGAATGAGTAGCATCTAGATTTTCCTCTGTCACCTTGTTGTGGTTTAACCCCATCCAGCAACTGAGCACCACACAGCTGCTCTCTCGCTGCCCCCAAGGCGGCATGGGGGAGAGAATCAGAAGGGTAAAAGTGAGAAAACTCATGGTTTGAGATAAAGACAGTTTAATAGGGAAAGGAAAAGCCACGTGCACAAGCAAAGCAAAACAAGGAATTCATTCCCCACTTCCCATCATCAGGCAGGTGTTCCGCCATCTCCAGGAAAGGAGGGTTCCATCACATATAACGGTTACTTGGGAAGACAAATGCCATCACTCTGAATGTCCCCCCTTGCTTCTTCTTCCCCCAGCTTTACATACTGAGCATGATATCCCTTGTGTCAGCTGGGGTCAGCTGTCCTGGCTGTGTCCTCTCCCAACTCCTTGTGCACCCCCAGTCTCCTCGCTGGGGAGCGGGAAAGGCCTTGACTCTGTGTCAGCACTGCTCAGCAGTAACAAAAACATCCCTGGGTTGTCAACACTGTTTCCAGCACAAATCAAAAACACAGCCCCATACCAGCTACTGCGAAGAGAATTAAATCTCCCCCAGCCAGAACAGCACATGACTCCCTAACGGGTGGTAAAGGTGTCCTGGGGACGGAACTGCGTTCAGCATGGGTGATGTGCTCTAACTGGTCTGTCAGCATAGATACAAAATGGGGAGATTAAAAAAAAAAAACGCAACCAAACACCTGACAATAAATAACATTTTTCATCTTCCTCTTGAAAGTAGATGGTACCTGTAAGTACCTCTCGTCTTCTGGGCATCGGTTGTCTGAGGTTGGAAATTTCACTGTTGCATAATTCTCTGACCAAGTTTAAGTGGAATATTAGGTAGTAACTGTCCTGTTTACCTCCCCATGCCCTAAATCGCATTTGAAGCAAGGTGGAGTAAAAGTGAAATAAAATGCATGGCATACCACTATGGGAAGCTCCAGTGACCTTTCCCTTGTGTTAGACTGTTTCTGTTAAGGATCTGCCCCTTTCAGTTCTCATAAACGAACTCCCAACCAGAGCTGGTCAAAGTTGAAGACTCATCCCTTCAAAAGCTCTTACCTGCACAAAAATAGTGAAGACTGCAATGGTTTTGGCGATGAAAATCTTGGAGAGGCTGTCCTCATTATTTGTGTGCTGAGGGTTGTGTGTTGACCAGGCTCTACCTTTCCCTCTGGTCATGAGCAAAGGTGTGAAGCTGAATGTTTTCTGTGAAAGCTGGAGCAGACAGAGCAGATTTCAGTGTACAAGGATTTTGTCCCTTGCTGGAGAGCGGTGATGCATCTTTCCGCAAAGCCCTGGGAGCCAGATGCAGGGGAAGGAAAGATGCAAGAGCAAGGGGGGAATGAGAAGAGTGGATTGATAGGAGGGCTTGTATGGGGGTGTGTATAAGGAGGAGGAGACTGTTGGGACAGGGAGGTGGGAGTGGAGGCAGAGATAAGGCACCCCTAAAATTCTCAAATAGCATTGTCTGAGTTGCAGAGTTAAGGGCACTGAAATTAAGATTCTCTTGAGATCCTGAGGGTTGAATTTTTTTTTTTTTCCCCAGGATGTCAAGCAGTCATAGCCATACTTGAAATCAGCTGAAGTTCAGCTTTAAAAGGACAGTCCTACATAATGCTAATACTCTGGAAAATCAGGCTATAGCAATTTTAAATGAAATATAAAACTTATGTTCATTAACATTTGTAAGGGATGCTGTAGAAAACCAATGAGGAAATTCAATTTTGAAAATGGGGTTTGAGTAATGTGCAATAAAAGTTGAGGATAATTTAGTTCCTTGAGGTAGAGAAAATTACTGTGGGAAGCTCATTTAGATTTGGTACTGATTAATAAGAAGGAAATGGCTAAGATTTTAATGGGGGTAGATAATTTGAATGAAAATCATCACAAAGTGATAGAGTTCACAGTTCTTAGGAGAAGGGAAGGATGGCAATATCAGCAAGACATTAAAAACCAGACAGACTTCAACAAACTGAGAGAATTGGTAGCTACACCTCTTGGGAACATGATCCGTGGAGGGTAGAAGACCTGGAAGCTACCAAGAAGGACTGTACAAAGGGCTAAAGACAAACTGAACTCTCTATCCTGAAACTATTATAAGAGCAAGCCAGTAGCACAAGGGAACAAGGTGTGTGTAGGTCTGTATACGACTTGCATGTTCAAGCTTCAAACCGTCAGGAGAAAACATCAAATATGTCTTAGCCCTGGTGTTAGGTTTTCATCTTCAGAGTTGTTCAGAACCTTCTTTCCTTTTTGACTGTCAACTTGTTTCATAAAAATTAGAAACAAGCATGTAACTGAAGGTGACTTTAAAAATATAGTATAGAAATCAGGGATGAAAATTATGCTATAGGAGGATATTAGATGAGGGAGATTACAATTACATAAATGGATTAGAAGTAAGGGGAAGCTGGATGAAATATTTATCCGTTGCTTAGCATGAAATGAGGGAAACACAGTGTGGGGAATGTGCAAGTGATGCTGATGTTTCCGGTCTGCAGCCAGTAGAGGAATGGACTAAAGAGTAAGAATTTCAATAACTTAGATGTTCCCAAGCCAGCAGGGCTGTATGAGTAGAGAAGGAAGTAATGAAGTAACATCAGGCATCTAGTGACTATCTTTTGGGTGTGAATTTTCAAAGTCTTGAGGAGCTAACTAAAACTCAGTAATGCCAAACCAAACCAACCAACCAGCCTCCCTTACCGCACCCACTCCCCCTTCACCCCCACACAAAAATAAGTTAAGGAAATTGTAGATTACTTACCCTACTTTCGTTATGTAGAAAGACACAGGAACAAGTTGTTACTCGAGATACGAACATTTCAAGAATCATATTCTGATAAACTGGCCAGTATGGATTTATTGAGAACAAATTGTGCCTATTGATTTTGATCTCCTCTTTTGACAGTGTAGTTGCTCCCATTAAGGGAACTGGTAGATTTTGGGCACATTAAACTTTTATCTGGAAGCTGAGGAACCGTGACTTGAATTAAATCATCGTTAAATGTATACTCAGCTGCTTGAAAATTCTCACAGTGGATATCACTGCGGAAAGAGTCTGGCTCTGTCTCCTTCACTGCCTGCCATCAGGTATTGACACGTGTTGATAAGATCCCATGAGCCTTCTCCTCTCCAGGCTGAAGAGTCACAGCTTTCCTGGTCACATCTTGTGTGTCAAATGCTCCAGTCCCGAAATAGTCTTTGTGGTTGTTCACTGGACTCACTCCAGTATACCCATGTCCTCCTGCGGAGTCCAGAACTGCTCATGGCACCCAGATGTCTCACCAGAGCTGATGGGAGGGAAAGGATCACCTCCCTCGACCTGCGGGTGAGGCTCTTCCCAACGCAGCTCAGGGTGCTGTGGCCCTTCTTTGCTGGAAGGGCGCATTGCTGCCTCACGGTCAGTTTGTCCATCAAGACTCCTGTGTCCTTCTCTGCAGAGCTACTTCCAACTAGTCAGCTGATAGATGTCTACTATTCACAATCAAATCAAAGCATGAGCCAAGAAGAGTCCTACAGAAGTCCTACTCTCCTACAGTCCTGGAGAAGAGGAGGCTCCGAGGAGACCTCATTGCAGCTTTCCAGTATCTGAAGGGGGCCTACAAGGGTGCGGGGAGAGGACTTTTTACAAGAGCCTGTAGTGATAGGACAAGGGGTAACGGGTATAAATTGAAATCAGGGAGGGTTAGATTAGATATCAGGAAGAAATTCTTCACAGAGAGGGTGGTGAGGCACTGGGACAGGTTGCCCAGAGAAGCTGTGGATGCCCCATCCCTGGCTGTCTTCAAGGCCAGGCTGGATGAGGCTTTGAGCAACCTGGTCTAGTGGAAGGTGTCCCTGCCCATGGCAGGGGGGTTGGAACTAGATGATCTTTAAGGTCCCTTCCAACCCTAACCATTCTATGATTCTGTGATTCTATGATTATACAGAAAATTCTTCTTGTCCCAGTTCCATGTGATGTTTGTCTGAACAGTTTGTGTGCTTGAACAACAGCATTAGTGGATGGTGCAGAGCTGAAAGAGGTAGCAAACACAATAGATGACCTATTAAGTGATACTAAAATCACTGATAAATTTCTCACAGTGTGACTTGTGAGGGTAAAATGGATAGAACCAAGACAGAATGGAAAGTAAAGTACTCCATACCATCTCAGGCACCTCTGGAGATACAACAGACTACAAAATGAGTGAAAGGCAACAGTTTGAAATGCTAAAACACGTCTTGGTCTTGTCCAACTCACGGGCCTGTTGTATGTACAACAGCAAAGGTGTTAATGGTTCTGTGCACTGGTGAGGCTGCAGGTGGAAGTCCTTGTGTGCTCTGTTGTAAGAAAGGGAGTGATGAGACATGACTGAACAGGTCCCGCAAAGAATTGGGTTTACTTATTTTAGAGAGGTGAAGACTTAGGATGGATACAAGCCCGTAAAATTTCATAAAGGCTATGAATCAGATGATGGGGATAAGATATTTCTTATGTCTGGTGGACAGAAAAAGAAAAGGTTTTGCGTTGACTTGGGTTAGATTTTAAGAAAAGGCTCTCTGTGAGGCTTTACAAGGGCTGATTCAGGCATCTGTAAGGGGACAGTAGGCAGCTGCAGAGCTGGCTCAGGTAGGGGCTGTTAAAGATGCAGGAGGGGCATCGCCTGGAGTGCACTGATCCTCCCTCAGGGTAGCAGCTGGGGTGAGTAACCTCCTAGCAGGTCCCAAATCCCTTTGTGGTGATGTCACAGTGATAGCACATGCGTGAGCGAAGACTTGTATAACTTGGTATTTTTAGAGCCAACTGTTTTTATTGGATCTGTACTTGCACTTTGTGTTCGTGGTGTTTGTTTTTCCAAGTGTTCCTTCTGCTGTAATGCACTATGACCTTCCTGCTGCAGCTTTGGCCTTAGCTTGAGCTGGAAAAATAATACTTGGAAGTGGGCTGGTTTACACACTGCTTTCCTCTGCTGGACAAAATTAATGAAGTCCACTATTAAAATATGTTTGCCTGGCCTGAAATCCTTCATGGAGTTCTGTTGAGATCCTTTTTCAGTTTTCTAGCATCTGTTTTTGCAGCTTGAATGCATAACCTGAAGGCGTACTAACCGCCATACAGAGCGGTTAAAACCACTCTCGGTTTGTACTTAGCGCTTACACAGCCAAGGGTTGCATTTGTTTTAGTTATATAGATAAATCTTACCCTTGTCTTTCATGCTGCATACTGTACTGTAGGTTTTGTGAACTGTGTTTCCAGGTAGATTGATCTTGCATTGACTCAGGTTAAGTAAAAAGGTAGCTTCTCTTAATTACAATGGTTTTCTTATCAGGAAATTATGATCTAGAATTTTTAGACCCATGAAATGGGTTGCTGGTAGCGGCCTCACACCACCAGAATGTGTTTTCAGAAACAAAATCTTCCATTATGACAGTTTGGTATTTTGTTTTTTATTATTTTCTCCTGTTCAGGTGTTTTAAGTATTTGCTCATACTTATTTTCTTGTCTGATTTGATGTTCTGTTAAATAGATATTTTTTGATGCATCTCTTAGCCTGTTGATTTATCAACCTTCTAAGTGCTGTTCTGCCGAACTAGTGGTAGTTATAAAGCAAGTAGTGGTAACTTTTGATCCGATGTACCATTCCTTCCCTTCTTTGGGTTGTGCCAGGGTGCTCATTATTTCAAAATATAAATGAAACGCAGACCATGCTTTTAACCACGACAGCTAGATCACCAGCTTGGTGTTCCAACTGTGATGGGAGGTCAGTTTGTTTCTTTATTTTACAGGCAATGCCACTGCGGTTAAGCAGTCCCGGTATAGGATTATTGTTCAGGATGCTGCCAATGGGGGACAGGCGTGCCCGGACACTTTGTATGAGGAAAGAGAATGTGAAGATATTCCCGTCTGTCCAGTGTATAGGTAAAAAGTGTTAGTTTTGGAATCAGTCTCTTGCTAGTGGGTGTCCACTTCTCTAGAAATTACTCTGCTGCCACTGTCCTGCACCATTTTCATTAGAAAACAACATAATACTGGAAAATGGAGAGTTACAAATAAATAATGCACCTTGCAAAATGTGTAAAAGTAGAGTTCAAATTGGAGGTCTCCGTAGATCTGGCATCATCAGAACAAGGACCAATAGACACAGCTCCTAGAAATGGTAACCTCAGGGTCTGATGTGTTTAAGGAAACTATTACTGGGAACTCCCTCCTCATTGTAACTAAAAATCAGTGTAAGCTATTTTGGGACCACAAGCACTCAGCTGCCTTAATCATAACTGTGTGCTTATTGCAGAAACTCTTGGCTTTTCCCCTGATGCTCTCACTCCAGTGAATACTATGCACTTTAAAAATTCTGATTAGACGTATAGTGGAATAGCACAATCAATTACTCACCACTCTTCATTAAAATTCTGTGACCCATCTGTTATACAATATTAGTAAATAGAGAAGCATTACACCTTTGCATATAAATCTCCAGCTTGCACATCCTGTAGGCCACGGTCTTGGAGCGGAGCCGGGAGCTGGAGGTGGTGCAAAGCAGGAATCACACCGCTCAGCTCGGCCTGGCTCCGTACCGCGTAGTGCTGTGGCAAGCTGCCTTCTCCTCTTCCGAGCTGGCACGCATCCTAGCATGGAAAGCAGAGCAGGCTCAGTTGTAGGAGAACGGGCTTGCAGGAGGATTTAGTGGGCTTTAGGATTCAGTGGGCTTTTGATTTCAAAGCCCACTGAAGAGTTTTCCTGTGTATCTTATGGGACTTTGAACCATGCCCTACAAGAATGAGAAAGGGGAACATGGTTGGAGGATGGTGTGGCTTTCTAGAAGGTGAACCTTGCATCTGAATTTCAGTTCACAATGCTTATTTCACAAGTAATTACAGTTTTTTGTTTCTATTTTTCCTTAAGTCTCCACAGTGTATCACCATTCCTAGCAAGTTTTTGCCTGGATGTGTTAACTGTTTTCCAGTTTTAACCATGTAATCGTTAGCCTTTTCCTCTTGCAGGTGGAAGACCCACCGCTGGAGTCACTGTGTGCTGGTGCCGGATTCGGTGAGACAGGCTGTGCCGGGACATAGTGAAGTGTGTGGACACGGATTGCAGTCACGTGGTAAGCTTTCTCTGAGCAGCGTCCAAATATTTAAGGTGTTGGAGTGTGGCATTTAAGTAGGGTCTTTACTCTTTCACAATAGCTAACTTGGAAACCGGCTGAAGCACTTAGTGTTTTGGGCAGTGGACTTATTGCACAGTTTTGCAGCTGTGCTGGACATTGAACTACCAGTAACATGATAGTATGTTTGGAGTATAGGATGAGATTTATGCTTGGTATTCAAGTATCTCTACAGTAACCTGCTCTTCTGCCTGAAGATGAAGCGTGTGGGCTTTAAAAGAACTATCTATCTGTAGGCCTCTATGAAGTCATCCATTCTTTCTTCTAAAAATGGAAAGGATAATTTCCTCATGATTTTAAATATTACTAATAATTTGCCTGAGGTCTGATTTTCATTTAGACTGTTAGAGTGTTCAGTGTGGGTAAAGGCTTTGGGCTCCTGCCCTTGGCGTGATTAAGCTCTTGGAAAATACAGTGATCCCATTGTGTGAGCTGAAGAAGAGAAGAATTTCAGTGATCAGAGCCCATAGTGGTTCCTGCAGGTGGCTGGAGATTTGGCTGTTATCAGTCTCCTGGGAAATCTAATGAAACCTTTAACAAAAGGTTATTTTTATTGAAAAAAAAATTGCTATACAAGTATGCTAACTGAAGAAGCTTGACATAATAATTTACTCTTTCACAAGGGTAGAAACTATTCTTTAAAGATGAAGTGAATTTCTTATATAATCTGGAAACAAAGGAAAAGAAAGAAAAGCCCTGACAGTATGTGGGCTGTATATGAAAGAAGAAATGTGTTTTAAACTAAAGCTCAAAGGAGTAAATATCTTCAGGTTTTGACCACAAGCCTTTCCACAAGGTCTTCAAAGAGAGCTCTGTAAATTGACATGTCCTAAAATATATTCCTCAATCTCCATACGGAGGAAAGGTAATCTTTATGCTTCACTAGGTGCATGAACTTCTTTTTAATCTTCCTCTGACAGAATTTGAATTATAATAGAAGAGTATCACGGTTATTTTTGCTCTGTGGAGAGTCTTGCGACAGTTCCATAGGCTTTGGAGTAATCATGGGAAAGGAATCCCATAGACTGTTGGGTTTAAGCAAAATTTGTTTCAGTGGCACATTCAATTTCTGTATTTTTAACTGTGGTTGTTTGTAAGTCGGATGAAACCCGTGGAAGATTTTCCAGATGTTTCCTACAACTAAAGGGATCTGTGCCATTGGTGGAAGAACGCCAGGTGTTAGATAGATGCTTTCCTGCAATGTTCAGGCATCCTACAAATTGCAGTCGAGGCTTGCGTAATGTGTCAGCGTCTTTAGCTAGTAAGTGCTTATTCTCCAATGAGTCTTTATATGAAGTTGCCCAATTTCTTCTTTACCATGTAACAGCAATTACCCTTTTACCACTGATTATAATCAGTCTTGCTGGTCCTTAGAGCATTGATTTTTTTTTTTAGAATTTTTTTCTTTTGCTGTCCATATCCTGACTGTCATATAAATAAGAGGATTTTAGTTTTCAGTGACTGTCATACCTAGCCAAGTATATAAGGACATTGAATTCATATAAATTATTTCTAAAGAAAGAAAGTGCATATTTATGTGTATCTATTTAGAACGATGACTGTGCTGAGGGAAAATTAGGTCTGAAATTACTTCCATGCTTCATTCTTTTTCTAGGCTAGATTCTGAGATAGATACTTACAGATCTTGTTCCATGAGTGTTTTCGCTGTAATTGCACGTAAACATACTATATAACATGCAGAATTTGTCTGTGAATAATAAGCAGAATAGCCAAAGAGAAGACAGCTGTCTGAAGCTACAGTTTCCACAGCTTTGTATTGGAATGGTGTTACACTAATTACAACAGCCTTTTGTTTCGTGTGTCAGCTTCATTGGACTAACTTATTCAGAAAACAATCATGCAGGTAAGAGAAAAGTAGCATTTAGGACTAAGAAAGATAGTTGTTATTTAAACTTCATTAAGGCACGATTCAGAAGAAGTCCCTGAGGTAGGACACTCGACAGTAAAACAGGGAGGGGATGTTACTGATGCTTGACAGTGACATAGACAACATTTCTAACAGTAAATGACGAGCTTTACAAGCTTTTCTATTGCTATATAGCTGTCATTTTCCTCGACAAGTGACTAATTTACTAGAAGGTGTCAAGACTGTGAGAAAATTGCTTCTGCTTCGGATGCCCTTCAGTGACTTTACTGTTCTCTGATGTTTGCGATGGAGGATCCTTCAGAAATGACCTCCCCCTTCAGTGCTGACATGAGCAGCCACCTTAGACATCTACATTTTGGGGGAAAAAAATGTGTTGCTCATTACAAGGGATTGTTAAGGTTTAATTAGTGGATGGAAAGCCTGTTTTAAGCACAGGTCTTTGAAGGCTGCTTCAAAAGCCATTGATAAAGTAAATAGACACGTATTAAAGACCAGACCGATGTAATGAGACTCCACTTTAAAAACTAGTCTTGGAAATACACTGACAACGTGGTTATGAAAAAAGTAGTTACTTTCCAAAAGCAAGGAGAAGCTGTGGCAATAGAACATGTCATGTCTTATTTCTTCTGCGACTGCCACTTCTTAACTGTGATTCATTTGGGGGATGTGACCATATCTTCCCCCATTAACAAGATGGTAAGTCCATCTCAGGGCTGTAGTTTCCCATCGCAGAAATACAGAAATGATGTGGCACAGAGCAGCAAATATTCTGGGAGAATAATTTATTGATTTATGTACAGGAAAACAACATCAAACCCACCAATGCAGTAATGAGAGACGACTACTCTGCTGTGGAGAATTGCAGTCTGCCTGGCTCACCTGAGGTCACAGTGTGGATCAATAGTGGATAGTCTCATTGGGCATCTCAGTAGCATATTTCTTTTGGCATGCTCTTACTATCAGACCACGTATGGTGTGTTTCTTTCCTTCTTTAACCAGGCTGTAAATCCACACTTCGTGGACTTTGCTAAGATGGTTTGTGTTAAATATAATCTGTTTCAGTTGAAAAGTTGATATATGAATTGACAGTGAGAAAGTAGAATGCAGGCAGCACCAGACTCAAGCAATTTAAGATTCCTGTCTCCTTCATTGCAGGTTTCTTGCTTTTGCTCTGGAGCTTCCTGTTATCTTTAGGGATGTTGCAGACAAGACTACTTTTGGGCTGAAATGCAGATTGGAAACTTACTTTGAGAACCAAAATTGTAGCAATCTGCTATCTAAGTTTCCTGAGTGTGTCTAAATGCAGTGATAGTTCCAGTAAAATATAAAATGTAGACAGAACTGTGATTGCGAGCATCATTTAGTGACTGTTAGTGTGTTCCGTTCTAAGCAAAATGAAAGGAGGAATTGTGGTGTTGCCTATTAACATTTCATCTAGAAAATATTTCAAACAGGCATCCTTTAGCTGTATTATCTAGTGTATTATCAATCTGTAACACAGTAATGGCCAAATACATTACTGTTGTTTCTGCTGAAATTATGTTAAGGTAACCTATTTATAATGAGACGTGCCATCAAAAAAGCATCAGCATTAGCATTTTTTGGTTTTGCTCATCAGATAGTCACTCAACAGCTCTTATTCCCTATTTTGTAGGTAGTTAATATAACTGCTGATTAGCTAAATTAACAGATGCATTCATTTTAATTAGAGTTGCAGAAAGCTTTTGCACAGAATTATCAATTGCAGGAGGTACATACCAGAATCCTGTTATAATTTACAGGCTGGAGGCAATGTGATAGCCTAAAGTTTACAGTGAATACATTTATGATAGAAGGTGGTGAAGACACGGAGCGCTTCCGTTAGATGGGGGTATTTTACGAGCAGTGCTTTGCGGTGCAGCCCTGTGTGTAAATCTGTCTAGCTGATAGCGACTTACCTGTCATCAGCAGCTCCCTCCAATATTAACTTTGCTTGGTAGGACGCTGGCACCTTGAGCTTTATGCTGTGATGCTGGGGGTTTGTTAGGTTTGCGGTGTTTTCTCTGATGATTCTAGTTTGGGGTAAGGGGTGGCTGCAGGGATACAGAGGAGCACAGCGAGCTGAACTTGAGCGGAGCCGGCCAGCGTCGCTGTTGGAAGACACCTGCCTGGCAGCTGGTGGCATTGCTAGCAGACAGCTGAGGGACAAATAATTACCAAGGTAAGGACAGGAGCTGGGTCTTGTTTGTGGTATGTGTGAAAGGAAAGTTTGTGGAGCAAAGTCTGTTTAGGATAGGGATTGAGGTTCGAGGGGTTGGCCTTTCCTGGATGGAGAGTGTCAGGCTGTTATCAGCCCTGCCTGCCCCAGGCTTTGTCTAACGCTTCACCAACGTATCTGCTCTACATCATGCTGCAAGTTCATAAAGTACGTGTTATCTGTATTGTTATTTTCTTGTCACGGATAATGGAATTTTTAGCTTATAAACACATGGAGAGTAATAAAGTGATAAGGAACAACCAAACCAGAATTGATTTACTATTATTTGGTTTTGATAATCTGATTTCTTTCCTTGATGAGGCAGTGGGCTGGAGGTTAGGCAGTAAGGTAAGTGGAAAGCTGCACCGATAATACCCTCTTGAATTGAGGAGGACGTGGAGTCCAGTCCGATGTGAGAGTCTCCCATGCGCAATAAGAAAGCGTGACCTAGAGAAATGCAGGATAAGGTGGTTGTGCAGGTTGTTGAAAAAATGCAACACCAATGTAAAAAGTGCCAGTGCTCTGTTACCAGTTCTTTGCTGTCACCTAGGAAGACAGTTTCGGATGGCTTCCCTTGGGGCACACATACTCTTGGCTGTCTTCAGTATTTTCACTAACAGTGCGTGTAATGAAGAAGAGAGGACATCTATAGCATATCTGGCTATTTGCAAATTGTGAGGGTTTTGAAGGGCAGGCCAAAAATACGAGTTGGATAGAATCATAGAATCACAGAATGGGTTGGGTTGGAAGGGACCTTAAAGATCATCTAGTTCCACCCCCCTGCCATGGGCAGGGACACCTTCCACTAGACCAAGTTGCTCAAAGCCCCATCCAGCCTGGCCTTGAAGACAGCCAGGGATGGAGCGTTTGAGCATGCTCTGGAATCAGAAAGGTGAAATTCACATTAAAGCAAAAAATGTGCACCACTCACATTATGTGGAAAGATAGGCAGGAATATTGCAGAGGTAAGCCTGGAATTAAGAGTTATGGACTATGCGTGAGTAGCATTATACTGTTCTAAAAAAATTGTACATCATAAAATCATGTGTTTCTTATGTTTTCTTCTGATCTCCAAGTTCTTGAAATTTATTCTTCTGATTCCTGAAATAGAATATTTTTAACAGGTAATCCTCCCTTTTACTTTTGTTCCGTAACACTTTCTGCCACTGTAAACAATGACAAACAATTGGGGTCAAATAAAAACTTCAGCACTTTCTCCTGAGCAATTCCAATTCCTGGTTTGCTAACAGATTCAGAATAGGTTAGGATTCTTTTTGCAAAATACCCGAATTCCATCAACAGGAAGAAATTAGTTATTTAGGAGTCTGAGCTCTGGCAAATTAAATGAATGAAGTAAAGTCTCTTGAACTTAATGAAGTTTACCCTTAATTTTACACTTAGAACTTATCTTCAGTATTGGTGAACTATGTATATCTGTGCACAAGAATTTGTAATTTGAGATATTTCTCTCAGTATGGATATTTTTTTACAAGAGTCTGTGGTTTTTTTGTATCTGGTTTCTATCAGTTTACCTATAGACTTTGATCTTTAAATTATTCCCCAAAGCCTGGGTTTAATTTTGGATTTGATAGTAGATTAGCTTCATACAAAGATGTGTGACAGTGTTTCATGAAGGAAACAACAAGGAAATATTGAGGAGGAGACAAAAATACAATGCTAATGTCGTGTATGCATTCTTAGCCTTTCTTGCACTGGTGGAATGAAGAAGGTGTCCTCTTCCAGACAGATTTTCTGTGCGATTTATTTCAGTTTTGGGACATTAGAATTGAGCAGGAGGAGAGGGGAAGGGACAGATGAGGCTATGAGAGATGAGAGTGATCCGTCTCGCTGAGCGTTTCATGGCTGCCTTTGAGACACCTGCAGTTTAATTTCTGAGAAATAAAATCACCTGCTTGTATAGAAATCATCCTGGGCCGATTTCTTAAAAGGTGGTGGTGTAGCAGAGTTGCCTGTGTAAATATGTGCATGGCTGTACTGATTTGGGGAGTGGAAGTGTGTTCTCGTGCTGTATTACATCCCACTGATCTCCAAGTAATGTGTTCCTGTAGCCCAATTTTTCTTTCTTTGGGTCTTAGTTGATAAGGCAAGGGGAAGAAAGATTGATACTGATTTTCCAATGACAGCTCATTCACAAAAGAGTGATGGTGGACTACCCTCCTTTTTTCACCGGAGATGTCAGCAGGCATCACAAGATGCTTAAAACAGTGCTACTATATTTCAGCCTGGGTCTGGCCTGGTTTCCACCTCCAGTATAGCTGCTGTGAGAGTATTTCAAAGGCAGTAGGAGAATTGGTGTGACATTACTTTATAGACGCTAACTAATAGCAAGAGAGACTCCAACTCGTTTCTGTCACTGTAGCCTTATGCCAACAACATAAAAATTGAAGACACTCTTAGAGAATTTGTCCTGACAGCAATCTACAGTGCAACATTTTGTCCAAAGGCAACTCAGTAATCTGTAGAGTTTCTGTAAAATAAAGATGATGAAGACTGCATCAGATGAATTACATATATTTGATTTCCTTCAAAAACAGGGCAGTATATTCCACTCTGTAGAAGGAAATAGCAGGTTTTCTAGGTTAACTGTGTATTGTTCCTATCTAGTAACCAAAACAAATATCAGCATCTCAGTACCACACACAGCATTTGTTTTCTGTGCGGGGAGGAAGTCTTGATCAAGCCTTTTAAGCCAGAAGGCATAAACACTGAAAATGTATACTACGAGCATGTACCAATAGAGGGATTGTGAAAAGATCAAAATAATGAGAAGTAAAGCAGAGGAACATCAAAGCTTTCCAGGCTACGTATTTCTGCCTTGATTAGGAGGAAGGGGGAAAGAAGGTTTTAGATCAATAGTAAATGGCCCAGTCACCTCAGTCAAAGGCAGCACCGTCCAACTGTGTACAATTTGCAGGAATTGCTAGAGCATCTCAATCATAAAAGTCCCAGGTGATCTGACGGTACTCATACCATATTTAACAGGTACACAGAGAGAGTCGAGATCATCTTATCTGAAGGAAACTCCTTTTTAAATGTAAGGGTAGATATATTTTTATTTTGTCTTTCATCCCTCTGATTAAGTTCAGCTCTCTTTGGTCCTCCTAAGATTTCTTTCATCTAGTGTGTAGTCTGTATGATCTAAGCAACTATCGTTGGTGAAAGTCGTTTTTGGGGTCCTTTTTTAAATGATGGATTGTCATTAAACAAAGTATAGTAGATGAAAGAGGTCCAAGGAGAACCAAACTGTGCTGAGACTTACTCAGGAGGATGAAAGATGTAATGAGAGACATAATGAAGAGCAATCTCTTCCTCAGACTGGAGACAGGCCCTTCCAATTATGACTTGTTTTTGGCACCAGCTTCCAGCATTTTAAAATCTGAGTTATATACAGTTGATTCAGATTTTTTGTAGAAAACTGAGGAATTTTTATTATTTGAACAGTAGGCAGGGGTGGTCATGCTTCATGGTTTGGGGAGAGGATGATATAAACTATAACAAAAATCTTTTCTATGGCCACAGGTGGGTTGTAAGTCGATCCAATCAGAGCCTCATTCTCTGTATCAGAAATACAGGAGCCGTTTCATCCTAAAAGTGTGTTTCATTTACTTAGATCCTGAAACGTGAGGGTTTATAATCCTTAATATTTTATAGGATCTCATGTTACCATCACTGTAACTAGCTATAAAAATATCCCATTTTTATCATGTTCTTCCTAACCTTTTGACCTCTGCCTGTATGAACACACCTCAGGTCCATGGGTTAACCCTGCAGTGAGTAAACTATTTTAGTTTCTTGGTAATGTTCTATTTACTTGAAACATCCTTTGTTCTCAAGACGCTTGAGTCCAATTTAGGCTCCTTTTCTGTTTGCTTTTTTATCTAACAGTTTCTTGTTCACCTCTCCATGTTGCAGGCAGTTCCATTCGGTGATGATTTAGATCTACTTTTGCTTTTATAACATTTTAATTTCCTCCTTGTCATGGTTGTGCTGTTTACAAAGCCAAAGATAATTCACACCAAAGCTGCTGTGGTTCATATGGAAATTGTTAAAAATTCATCCGAGCTGAGCAGGGTAAGGTCCAGGTTCTCTGGAAAATGGCCTTAAGGAGAACTTTTCGTCAAATAGACATTTAAATGGGTAGACTTGAAGCGTGACAAAAAATGAGCAAGTTTATTAAAAAGCTTTTATACAATTAGTTGTCTGGAAAATATTAGAGATGTTATTGTCCAAGTCTTTACCAGAATAACCTCTTCCTTATCCATAATGATCTCAGTCAAGTGGAATACCAAATTCAGAGAAATTCCAGAGACACTACTGGAAGGATAAAGACCAGCCGTTTATTCTTACACTACAGCAGTACCGAAAGAACTTGGTTTGATATTTATGTTACCTAGCTGAAGAAATGGATGGTTCTGGGTTGAAATGCTGATCCGGCTGAAGTCAATGAAATATTAAAGGACTCTGTCAGTTCTTCGGAACACCGTGTTCCCCGCCTCCCCCGAAAAAACCCCAGCAAGCAACCAAAACCAACTGTTGGGGAAAGGAAAAAGGGAGATGTTGAAAGGAATTCAGAATTTGATTTATGGCAGGTATTGTTCATTGTCAGACTGCGAAGGTTTGGACTGCCTGGGGAATTTCCTGCAGAGGAGCCTGGTAAATGTTGTACTTTGCATTTTATTTATTCTGCATTAGTTAGAAAGCACTTTTTAATGGGAATTATTGAGTCAGGTTTCTTTGAATAATTAGGCACTAATACTCAAGATGAATATTAGTATCCTAAATGGCAGAGCTCCTGAGTGTGGCTTACTGTACTAAATCTTCAGGCACAAGATTTGTTACATGTGACATGCCACAAAGGTGCAGGGAGAATCCTGATGTCATGTTTGTTGGATCTGAATTTGTATATTTATGTTAGTCCGATAGCTTTCTGTCTGCAGTAGAGGTTTTAGACATGAGTTTTCGATTTCAGAATAAATGAATAACCTCAGCTCAAACTATCATTCAAAATTCCCACCATCTTGCGTTCAAGCGGGTGCACTGAAGTGACAGTAGAGTAACTGGAAGTGACGGGGATACTTAGGAAGTGCTTGCACTTGCGGGAATACAGCAGGTAACTGTGAAATGGTCAATATTACATTTGTTTCATGCGTCCAGTGGTGCTCTTTTCTGTTGGCACCGTTTCTAAATATGTTCAGAAATACTAAAAATACTGAGCCCTGGTTTAGCCCTTTCTAAACCAGCCTGATGATTGCAGCAGGAAAAACATTTTTCCTGTTGGAAACACCCCTTCTTCCCTTTTGTTAACAGTATTATCATTGATTTGCTTCTCAAAAGACTCAGGAGAAGATTCCGTCTTCTTTATATTAAAATAAATCAAGAGAAACTTCATCCAAAGAATTGGAATTCCACTGGAATAAAATTACTACACAAGAAAAAGCCATCTCTATACTTTGATGGCACTAGATAGTAATGAAAAAACTGTCACATTCTAACAAAGATTTTTCTAAACTCAATTCTTCTTCCTAGCAGCCGCTGGTTTTGCCTGGTGCGTGCATCATTTATTAAAGGATTGCTGATATTGGCTTTGTGAAATAAGGAAAGTTTGGAATAATATATTTTGATATTTGACAGAGTTTTCCCCAAATAGGGTATTTTGTAATGTCAAATCTGGATTTTGGATGTGAAGCGTTGTAGCAAATGTGACTTTTTACTGCTTTTCTGGTCAATTCTAGCATCAGTACTGTTGTTCCTTTTTGACAGTTGACTGAAGTTTCACTCTCGCAATCATATATTTGCAAGTTTTCTTTGATTGTGCCCCAAGGTGATTGAAATTTCTTCGAATTATCTCTTTTCTACTGTCTCTTGGACATTAACTTTCTGTATCTTTGTTTTTATCCTGGTCTTTGTGTCAGCAAAGGGAATGCCGGAACTAGAGGTACGCAATATGTGGGAACCTAACTGACCTATTAAAATGTAATAGATTTGTCAAAGGCCATCTACTTCAGCATTTGTTTAATTCAGGGTGAAGTAGATCAGCACATCCTCAGGGGGATGTGTGACGTGAGAGGGCAGCACTCCCAACCACTGCTCTGTGATAGTAATATATGGGCTTCCACAGCCTCTGCCCTTGCTGACCACGAGCCTTCACTGCCGACTGATTTTATACCTTATGCTCTGGGAGGGCATTTCAGGCTGATTTTATCCCTTATGCTCTGGGAGGGCATTTCAGTAATAGGCACTTATTAACGATATTTGAGAAAATCAAGCAGAAATTGGACTGCAGAACTGAACAGCTACGTGCAGACATGACCTCTTGAGAGATTTTGAGGGATTTAGCTCTTCTGTTGCATTTTGACACCCTGGAACACGTGATGTGGTCACAGCAGACGTTGTTTGGGGAATACTGGGGAATTTGTGGGGCAAATCAGACATGCCGTGTTTGTAAGAAGTTCCTTTGACCGGCAGTTTTTTTCAGTACCACTTTGAAAGGATCAGTTAGTGGAGCACACAAAACCCATTCCCTGCAAAACAGATGAGGTTTGTGTGGGCTGTGTTGCTGGTGAATTTACATGGGAGCAAATCTCCAAACATAACAGTGAATACGTTTGTGCTTTAAAATAAATAGGTATCTTCAGTGCCTAGTTTCATGGAGTATAAATTTTCATGTAATCTAAGCACATCTGCTCGTAATAATTAACTTCTGTGGTGTATGAAAGGAAAAGCTACATCAGCTCTATGGTATGACGAGGAGGAATGCTTTCTATCTGTTCATCATAATGATTAATTGTAGCGTTTATAGGAAGATGGCTGCTTTTTATTCATTTTTGGTTTTAGATCATGTATCTTGCCTTTTTTAAAGCTTATTTAAATGTAAATACTCTGCAAATCTGGTATGAAAGCATAAACTTGCCAATTTTAAGTGCTTTGATGAGAAACAGGGCAAAATATGTCTCTGCTTAAATTGCCTTATCTGAAGACTTTGAAAGATGACTCTTTCCTAGTGAGATGAATTTCGCAGGTAAATGCAAATATTGAAAGTAACCATGAAAGAAATTTAGAAGGATTATGGAATTTCATTTGACCCCGAGAGCTGGTGTTTCCAACGCGCAAACTTAATAATAATGAAACATATTAGCAACGTGCAGTTGATCCTGTGGTTTTGCAGTCTTTAAATATTTACTATGAGTGAAATAATCATCTGGTGTGTTTCCAGAAGTTAAATACACTTAATTCTTGGGCTTCAGCTCAATGAATTTGAGTATGTGCTTTGTGGAATGTAAGCTTTCAGGTTTGCAGTAGAAGGAGTGATTGATAGACAAGTACAGCTATCAGTTAGTGCCAACCTGTCAAGTAGGTTGATCAGAGGGACCCAGTGATCCTGTTGTATATTCTCCCAGTGCAGTCATCATCATCTTCTGTTACTTGAAAGCAAGTTAATATGTGTTGCATAGGTGGAGGTCAGCCGGAGGTCTTTGTTGGTGTTGAGTTTGCACAGTAAGAACAGTGGAAGCAAAAAGAAATGATGTGTGGAGAGTGTTTACTGAGCAAAAGTCTTGAAACTCAAATAAAGTTTCAGGAAGTGTGTACAGAATTCAGACCACTATTTAAAAATATTTCTGGGTTGCTCAAATTGTATCGATGAAATAATAAACAAAGTACTTTCTTGAAATCTCACGGTGACTGGCATAAACTCCCTGATTGAATTCTACTGCAGACAGAACACTGTAAAGGAAAATGTCTTTACCACTTACAGTTATATCTTTTTTTTAGGGGTTTCTTATTAAAAATTCCATCCCAGGATTTTCTCAGAAGATGAACTAGACTCAACAAAGAACTTAATGCAAAAATAAGCTATTGCAGTGGCATCAATGAACAGATACAATAAGCAAATAAGCAATTTGCAGATAGAGAGTCAACATCCCATGAAATGTTTATAAAGGTAATATTTAAGATCTCATAAAATCAAATTGTATTCAGATACAATAACAAGAGTCAGTAATAAAACAGTGGTGAATCAGGTCCAGAGAGAACCATAAAGCAAAAGGCTCTGTTCTGTTTCAGAGGTTTTCTTTAGTGCTAAGCATGCTGTATGTTTTTACGGCAACTCCACCCAAACTTTGTTTACCCAGTTACTCGTGGTTAGATTGCGCGCATACGAATCAAACTGCTAAAGGCGTTTGCTTTTTGATGTGATATAATTTAAATATTAAGAAAGTCATTTGGATGTCATCTATAGGAATTATGGTGCTGAGCATTTTTAGGACTTTTGTCCTCAAGGGAACAAGCTATTCTAAACTGTGACTACCATTCTTCATTTTCTTTCCCAGGGTCCATCTGTCCGTTACAGAAAGTTAGTTGATGCATTTAAGTTTTTTCTTTTTTTTTCTTTTTGTGTTGTTATCTGCTGGATCATTACTTGTTCCAATATTCTTGTGCAAATCAAAAGTAAACTGATGGGCCTGTATTTTTGTATGCCTCATCTTAAATAAAACATAAAAATAAATAGAACTGTTATAAGGATAGGAGGACTGTTTGCTGGTAGGTTGCATGAGATCAGTTTCTAAAAGTTTGCTAGAGCCAGGATTCATTAGGACAGACAATGTCAAAATAACTGTCTTATCCTTGATAGCTCTTT
>NW_010253496.1:29002-35813 GCF_000690775.1 Eurypyga helias
GGCCTGAGATCTTGCCTTTTTTATCTGCTAATTGTAACATTCCTGGGATTGCGGCTGATCCATTCAGTGAAGGGTGGTGCAAGCTCAGGCCACCTTTTGGGGAGGTGGAGTAGGAGAGTGGAGAGTGCTTTTTACTACGTTTGCAGATGGATCCTTTGTTACCTTTAATGTCTGTTGCTAATTCTGATTTTTGCACGCTTGTGCTACAGTCTTCTGCTAATCCTCGGGAACTTAACCTAGTTTCCACCTTTTTCTTGTTCAAGGGCAGCAGATCGCTTTTGACTGAGCTTAGCTGATATCTCATACTCCAGCTTATCCCAACCACCACTGTGCCTATTCCCTAATAGGACAGCTTTCACTTGTGTTTGTCTTTTTTCCTGACTCTTCTTCAATTTTCTTTTCCCTAAGTTCTCAACCTTCCAGGACACCTTACTTAGCTTTAATGCAAATGTATTTGCACAAATGTGTCTGTCTACCTTCTTGTCCTAGCTATTGTTACCTGCGTACTTTAATGGTCATTCTCTTTCGGCCTGCCCTCCACCCTGATGTTCTGCATTTGTGCCTCCTCATGGCTTATGGTCTAGCTGAATATTTACTCTGTCCCCACTCCAACAGACCAAATATTACCAAATTCACCAAAACAGTCCATGAATTGGCCATGCTTCCGGAGCCGTTCTGCGTTCTGTAGCACCCGATGGAGTGGTGTGGATGGTGTCCTCCTACTTGCTCATGAGCTCACCTTGTTTGGGGTCCTTTTCCCAGCATAGCACACACCTTCCTTTCCCTTTTAATCATCAGCAGGCATTCAGCAGGTCAGTCGTTCTCTATAGACTAGCCCAAACATGTCACCATCATTTGCATGTCCTTCCAGAAGGGCTGTACCTCTTCATGTTACTATTCCAGTCACTTGAATTCACCTGTTAAATATTGGCTAGACACGGTTTCACTCAAAAATATATGTTAATGTGATAACTCTATAAATATATTCAGCCTGTTTTTTAAGGCTTTTTGAGTAAATATAGTCTTATTGTGAAACCTCAGGTATCTTAGCTGAAGTCCAGTGTAAAGATGATGGAACAGCCATCATGGGTCAGGAGAAGGTTCGGGGTGCATCATCGGGCATGACCTCTGGCAGTCCTGGGACAGGGTTCGTCAGGCAGCCTTCTGGTGGAGGGAAAACATCAGGTCCCACTTCTTTATTTCCTTATGTAAGTTACTCTAAAAAAATAGTTTAGTATTGGTAGTAGCAGGTGACTGTAGTTTCCTATTAAATGTGTTTGAAGGTCTACCAGATTTCATGTTGATAAAGGGTAATTTGAGTTTGGAAGGTAATTATGTATAACGTGTTTGTTTGGGTTTGTTACTGAATATTCCCACCGTAATCGGAAAGTATATTAAATTTCATTTTAGACATGTATGATAGGTAGACAAACATTTAAAACATCAAAGAGTTAAGTGTTTCCTCATTTCTTCATAATATTTTCTTGTTCTTTGCTGGGAGAGGACTGTCAATCTTGTTTCTTTTAACATAAATGTAACCTGTGTCTCTACCTCCAGCATACACTTAATTTTTTCTAGAATGTTTTATATAACAGTGTGAAATGGGCTTCTGTTTTATTAGGCAACATAGTATGAATCTCAGCTTTTTTTGCATGTGTACTGTACTGGAAAGCCTTGTGGTCTCATCAAGACTTCTCATTTATTGATAGCAGACACATCTGTATTGGCAGCTCATCTTTTTTAAGTTGCATAGAGGAAAAAAATTATTTTCTGTGTTTAGAGTTTATATGGGTACACAGTTCTCATCACACCCAGAAGATAATCTTGTGGTTTGGGATGGTTTTTTTAAGCTTCAGTGTATTTTTACAGTTGTATGAGTACTTAGGATAGTTGGTTAATAGTTAAAATAGCCATTTTGTGCATTCCTTTATTATTTTCAACAATTAGAGAACATTTTTTTTTTTATCTTGGTGTAATCAGTACCTTTACCAGTAGTACTTTGCAATAATTTTTTCTTTACCTTTTGATAAATTACAGTTTTGTCTACACTGTTAATGACACACCTTCAATACGTGCTATTTAATTTAGTATTATTCTGTTACCCTTGATCCCTAAATGGAAGGCTGCGGGGATGTCTTCCATTCACACACCTAATGCTTTATGAGATAAACAAATAAGTAATTCAAACTTTGTAGTCAGTGTGCTACATAATGACCTAGTCATAATTTTTGAATTGACTGTCAACACATATTAAATCAGAGCATCTGTGTGAAACAGTAGTATTTCTAAGCTGCATGTGACAGTTCATTATCTTATCTGTGAGAACGCCTTTCTTCCTTCATCTTGCCTCAAAAACGATATCCCTGCAATTGAACTTTTGGTAAAAGTCAAGGTCACAGCTTGGGAACAGTTATATATGGGAATTGCCTGTCTCTGCATTGAAAACGTGAGTAAATCAAAAGTACTGATATGGTAATCTAAATCTACAGTATGTTCTCTTGCATTTTATTGAAACTGAAGCATAAGAAGTTTTATTGACTTTAAAAAACTGTTCTTAGTGAAACTTCTTTGAGAAAGTTTCTTAATAAACCACATACATTTAACACTTCTCTTAAAAACAAAAAAAAATCAGAAATGGCAGTAAATTACAACAGATATATAGGTGTTTATAAACCTAAAAAGAATGGATTTTGTGTGTGTATTGAGGTAGAAGTGTGATGTCTTCATGAAATAACCAAGTAAACGATCTTCAAGTTTTCTGAAAGACAGGACAAATACCTTGTGTTTTCTGTGGGGTCCGTTCCTTGCAGAGGGCTGAGGAAGAAGAGAGTATTTTAGTCAGAAATCCATTTTTTATTTTTAATTTTCCCCCAGATTTATAATTTTCTCATAGAACAAATGTCAAGAAAGGGACTATCTTAATGTGGAAGACTGATGCCATTAGGTTTCATTCGATTAAAGGAGGCTGGAAAACATCTTTGCTTTTGATTATACAAACTGTAGCTAATGTATAATGTAATGAGAGCAATTTCCTCAGAAATCCATTTCAATTTGTGAACTAATTTCGGTTTGATGTTCTTGTATGTCATATTACTAATATATCAAAAAAATCTTTACCATATATGAGTTTTTAATTGTTTTATTAAGTGTTGCCAAAAGTTACAGTCTTTCTAACCTCTTAATATTTCCAGTAACTTCAGGTTCAGCTTGTAATTTGGCATTATGCAGTTTGAAGAATATAACTAATTTTTTCATATTTTTGAAGAAAAGTCTTTATTTGACTCTTGACCTGCTGCAGGAAATCATTCAGTGCTTCCTAAAGTTCATATTACAGACTTTGAAGTTTATTTCTGGTGCAGATTATGAAGGCTTTCTTAGTACTTCTCTGTTGGCGAGGGAATTGCAGACCATTTGCTCCCAGAGGAGATTCAGTTTTAAGAAAATTTGTGCATGGATGGTTAAGAATTGGGTTTTGTGTGTATGTGCTTTGTACTTTATAGAATATCTACTTGTAAAAACAAGCACTGCTTTTTAACACTTTGCTGAGCCGTCGTGTGACATGCAGGGTGTGCAGAGAATAACTTTGGCATAGTGAGCAATTCAAAATAATTCGACTTCAACCCTCATTCCTCCCAAAAAAATCCCCAAAATGTAACAAACACATGCTTCTCATGACTAGCAATAAACAAACATTCTGCCCTGTTCCTTAGTTGGTATAAAAAAGGGTGAGCAGCAGGATTGTAACGGTATTTAGACCATCGTTTGAAGAAGAGCAAGGACTGGGGAAGCCTCATGTCCATGAACTGCAGGTGACCAGGCTTCAGCAGAAATGCATAAGCTGTGGGCTGTATGGTAGAGTGGGAGAAAAAGTCCCATTCAAGACTGACATCACCTCCGGGGGAGTTTTCTGAAGTTTACATCCGTTGGCATTGTGCATGGATGTCGGGGCGAGAGGGCTGGGAGAAGGGCTGCTGATCTGCCGCTGCCAGAGGGATGTCTGGCTGCCTTCATGGAGGTGTGGGAAAGGTGGGCTGCTCACAGCTGTGTCTGCAGGAACTGTGTCCTGGATCCAGGGTTTCTTCCCTAATTCCCGAGATGGCTTCAATTTCTGCACACTTGTTATCTGCTAAGACTGGTACGTTGAGCAACCGACACTCTTTGCGGAGTATTTCAGCTACAGGACACGTTACTTTTTATTGAAGTCTTTAGTAGGGACGGCTGGTGTTGCCCTTGGCTGCTCTGTACAGATTTTTCTGTTACTAAAAACCACTTCTATTTTTCAGAGATAAAATACAAAATAAAGTTCATACTTGTTCTTCATTCCTTCCGTGCAATTCCTTTCAAGGACTGCTTTTCCCAAGGAGATTTCCTGGTCTGATGTGCAGAGCTGAGCTCTCCCAGATGTTCCATTACAAACTTCCCAGTTTCTTTCCAGTTTCTGCCCTTGCCTTTCCCCATTATTTGAGTCCAGCCATGGTTTCCTCTCAGTTTGGCTGTACTGATCTTGAGGCCAGGTCACACAGCTTTTCTGAAACGACAGGAGGTGGGAGGCCAAGGGGCCTGATCCTTGCCAGGAGGAAGAGATGTGCTTGGAGTGGAGCAAGGGGCTGCCAGGCTCCCAGTCCTCACAGCACCCTCTCAGGCTCTGATTCCCATTCAAATTCTTTACTCTTCTGTGTTTCATCCTTTTCAATGCTGGGTCTTGCGTTGACATTTTGAACCATGGGCAAGAGTGTTTTCAAACGCTGGCTCTTGTTCAGTTCTCTCTTACCTGATTTTTTTCTTTTTTTTTTTTTTTCATCAGTAGGATCTGCTGATGGTGGGTGAAGGGCCAGAAAAATAAAAGTTGCTTCTGAGGATACTTCTCTTCCTTATTTATTGATTCAAATTTTCCAGCTTAATTGGTTTCTCCTTTATTCCTCGTTGGCTGTGACCTTACAGAGCCTGAATGAAAGTGATGGCTTTTATTTCTTTGTAGTATTTTGTTGCTGAATTGTTCATTAATTTACAGTGAATGACTGATATATTACACCCACCCCCTCCTCTTTCCCCATTGCTGTTGCCTTGATCTACTGAAGAGTAGCATTACCTTCAAGGTTGTTTTTTGGGGGGAAAAACCACAGAACTTAAATTGCAGGTTTGTGTTTTTTTTTTTTTCTTAAATGAATTTTACATTATTCTGAGTAAGGTGAAACCATGGATGAAATCTTGATATTTAATAATGTAATGCCAGAACCTCATGGCATAAAGTTTAGTGGCTAGACCAATATTTGAACTGTTGAGCAACGTTATTGTGCTACTAAACCTCGTCACTTCTCACATCGCTCTGCGAGACCTACTTTTGCCTCAGGCTGTAGATGGAAGATGAGAATTTATTATAAGTCTCCTGGATTAGGTACACAGGAACCACATTGGTTGACATTGCCTTTGATATATGTGAGCAAAAGTTTATATAGTCATTTTTGCTGTGTTTCCATTCTAAAAGTTAATTAACTGATAAGATATAACCCTGGAGTGTGGGCATTCAAATAGGACAAGACAACGGTTTATAAAGAAACTGAGACAAAGGTCTGACGCGATGAAGGGTCTAGAAAAGGCAAAGTAGCAGTGAAGTATTTTAGAGATTCTCTCACTTCTGCGTAGCCATGCAGTCTTAGTTCATTTGACCGTGCCATGCCAAACTTTCTCATAGGAACAAATGACTATGAATTCGTGGGGTGCTGTATTTATGCTTTCATTATAGCAACACCAATTTCCCATGTACAGCACATTTGTATGGAAAGTTCCCTTTCCTTTGGGCTTCTGATGAATTAAAAAGCTGCTATTTACTGTTTCTTTGAAATACACACTTAAAATTCCAAATATCAGTTCTCCTTTCTGAAAAGGAAATGTGATGTGAATCTTGATGGATTTTCAAAGTATTGAGTTGGTTTTGCATTGAATTTTTCCTAAATAAGTTGTTCTGAAATGGAAGAATTAATTACCACTTCGGGAAATTTTGGAAGTCCCTCTGACTACGTTTCTTTGCTTTTCAGGGCAATGGTAGTGATGGGTGTATTGGCCATGGTCTATGTTCGCTCTCTGGGGAACGAAGGGTCGGATGTTCCTCTGGGCTTCCTGTCACTGAGGCAGGCTCAGGTCTGAGTCACTGATGTGCTCTTTCATGGCACCCTCTGTGGCTGGCATGGCCCTGCCTCTCCGGAGGTGAACGTAGATCCTGAAGCTGTGTGTGGACACAAAGGATTTCTCAGAGGTGTGGAGGGTATTTCTGCTCTTAGAGGAGGAGGAAGCTGTGGCTCAACCCCTTTCAAATGAGCCAGGAGAGGCACGCTAAGGAAATGTAGAAGTTGGTAGTGGGTCCACTGTTGTTCCACTGGCAGAATATGAGCCCCAGAGCTGCCATCAGGTTACTGTCTCCTCTCTACATTTTCATGGGCTCTTGTTTTCCCGATTAATTTTTTAAAAGAATATTTTTTAAGAAGTCAGAAAATAATCATAAACAACTACTGCAAAATTTTATTGCAAGTTGCCTTCCAAAGGTGACCTTCCCCTGCTTTAAGTGCACCTCGCTTTAAGCGTGATTTTCTCTGATCTCGTAATGACAGTTGGCAGAAACCTTCTGCATCAAGAAAGATTCACAGACAGACCAATTTCATGGGAGAAACTGCTCTGAACTCCAGCAAAGATGAACAAAACTTCACAGGTAAAAAGAGTGTATGAGAATCAAACTGGTGATTTATTATAGCCAAGACTGAAATGGTTTGTACTGGAAAGACTGTAATATAAGAAAACGCAGCATAGTGTCCCAGTC
>NW_010253497.1:0-3560 GCF_000690775.1 Eurypyga helias
CGTTGACCACCACTCTCTGAGTACCCAGCATGGAGCTGGATACCTGAAGAGAGGATCTGTCCCATTTTTCTTAAAGCACTTCAGGCCATACCCTTAAAACAAACAAACAAACAAACCAACCCAAACTTTTTCTTTTTTTGGGTGCATTTTTAGGTTTAGATATTGTATTTGCATGTATAAACTTGGGTATTTTAACTTATTAAAATAATGAATTTACAAAAAATTCCTAGTCTAAAAGCTATATCATTCAAATATTTCCTGTTAACCTCAGCTTTCAGGTCTGTTGCTGTTTGTATCTAATGCAAGTATCCCTGGTATCTATCTGTATTTTGTGCTGCCTGAAGGTACCAGTTAATTCTTAAGGGACTTTTTAAAGTTGACTCAAATGGTAGTCATAAAAAATAACTTGACATTTAAATTCTTAGAGTGTATTGATTATTAACCACCTATTTGAGGCTCTCTAAATAGCTGTTATTTATGTCTAGAAATGTTTCCTCTCTGAAACCACAACAAAGATGTAAAAATATATGCATATATGTGCATTCTTCCAAATTTCAGATACCTTAAAGGTCACGGCACTACCAGTGCACTGAATTAGTATGTTTCTCTGGACAAGACGCAATAAAGCTGAAATTCCTTCATTTCAATATATTGTTTTTTTTTTTTTAAGTGACTATTGTGAGAAATACATGTGGACTGTGCAGCATATTTTCACTTTGATAAGGAAAACCATATTATGCTTAAGGATTTTTTCCTTTTATATGGTTTTGTACATTTTATATCTAATACATGCCTCAAATTTTTACTTGAGTGGGACAGATGCAATATTCTGGGCTGCAAGTGTTCAAAAATGTTTTTAATAATGATGTTATAAAAACTATGTCAAAAATTTTCTCATTGCAGAAAGGCTAAATGTTACAATAATGTTTTAGAAGTCTAGGGATGAGGTTAGGCTTAACTATTTTACTCAAACTCCAGCCACTCATCTGAAATTGTCGCATGGAATGGAAGAAAACCATAGACTTTTGGAGCTGAAAACTGATTATGAACCAACTTAAAAATAATAAAAATCTTGAAACTAAGAAATACATAGAATAACATATTTTGGAAATACAAAAGGAAATGCTGATTTCCTTAGTAAAGATATAAATGAAATAAAATAACACCTGTCATTTGATCAATTTAATGCAGGCATAGGGATGTATAAAGAAAGATGGCTACAGATGGAATGACTGAGCCTTAGGAACAAGAGTCTTATAAATACTTGGTAATTCAAGATGCAATACCACCACATTATGTGTGAATAGCTGTATTGCCACCTGTACGCATATGTTTACCGTCTTGATAAACTTTGAAGTAGTATAATGGATGTCTTGAATTTCCTCTTATGAAAACAAACAAACAAACAAACAAATTTTTATTACACTAACAATAGGTTGCAACAGTGCTGAAAGGTATTTGTTTTTCAGTAAACATTTAGTCTATAGTAAACTGAACATTTGCAATATGTAGTGTCAAACATATGAAATAATGGTGAAAACATGCCAGGTAGCGTGCAGAGATCTGTAAATTTCTTTTATTATTTTATTCTGCTGGCAAAACTGGCATGTACCTCTGAGATGTATCATTTTACTCCTTCCTAAGTGGCGTTTCTCATTCGTTGCATTATACAGCTGTGTAGTTGCGTCCCTACTGACACTGGGAAACTGATTAAACCAGCTGGTTTATGGTTTCTACTGGCTGTAGCTGAGTATATTCTGTTCTGTAACATATGGCACTTCAGGGCAGTGTGTTTGCACAGAGCTTGGGAAAGAGGATAGGGTTCATGGTGTGTTCATTTCCTGAAGCATGTATTCATCCTGGCTTCTAAAGTGACTGGCTGTGAAAGTCTTGTTTAAGGCTCTTATTTACAATGATTATCGGTATTGTTTACTGAAGTTATTTTGCATCCTGTGGATGGTTCTTTGCTGACAACCTTTGACTTCCAGCTCTTTTACTAAAGTAGGCTTGCACTGGGTGACCTTCAGCCACTGTCTGTTCTTCTGGTAATTCACATTTATGCCATGACAAAGATTAATAAAACCTTGATGTCCTTCTGCTCTGTGGTCCCTCCCCTTTGCCCAAAGAAATAGGTTAAAAAAAAATATTTTAGGGTTTTTTTCCTTAATCTGACCATAAAATTATACTCATGTCTTAGACTTTCTCCCTCACTTAATTCTTCTTAAGTTATTGTTTTAAGTAGGTTTCTACAATGTGGTCTTTTCTATCATGATGTATTTATTAGAATATTTTTTTTTTCATATTTGATTTCCTTTAATTTATGTCATAATGAGGACAATTTGTTACTTGATATCTTATAAATCTATTGCTATATTAAGTGAAGACAGTTTCCTTATTGATCCAGAGTTTATTTCTCACCTGCATGTTGAGCATATCCAGGTTGTTTTAGTGATCCTTTGTTTCTACATCTGTGCTTTCAAATTTGCAGTAATCTTTGATCTCTTTTCTCTCCTGTATGTAGAAGATATTGTAACTTGTTTTGTTACTAAGACTACAAAAAGCAGTATGTCACCCAACTTATGTATTTCATTATATACTGAATTATGTCTAGTTGATTAAATCATTTTTAATTCCTTTGGGTTATTTTGCCCTATAGATAATTTCCAGCATGGCAGATTCTACAACTTATATATACCTTCACTTAGGAATAATCATCAGGGAGTCTTCACTTGCGTTTTCTGTAGGGGTTCTTGTCTCACTGATTTGCCTTCTTCAAACTGCAAAGCTACTACCTCATTCTTTTTTCTCCTAAGCAATCCTTTCTATTGGATGATATATCCTTCAGCATTTGTCTGTATTGATTTTCATTTCCCCATTATATTTCAGTTGAACCCTTTTGCATTCCACTTGCATTCACAACTTTGGTTTTAACATTTACTTAGAATTGCAGTGATGACTTTATCAGACTGGATGGCATTGCTTTTCTCTGAGAGTGCCAACATAAGTCTCAGTTGAAAGCTTAAATGTCCATCACCTGGAAAATTTGTACAAGTAAAAAACTCCACTAGATGTACCTCAGAGAATTCTCTTTGACTTGTTTCAAAACTAAGTTTGAATCATTGATTGAATCTGGACAACTAATTTTTTAGCTCTGAAATATCCATAGATAGCAGACACAACTATACAGTGGCCCAAAACAACTGTGCCATCTTCTACCCTCCCTCAGAGTTACACTGCTGTCCTTCCTCACAGAGAAGATTGTTTTGTAGCACTGGCAATAGCTGTTGAATTAAGACCTTTTGCACATCTTAACAGACTGACAAAATACTAGATCTCCTTGCGAATCCCCATACTCCCTTGCACAGATATTTGTAATGTCTTACTGGCTTCTTTATCTTAGGAAAGAAATCTATCTTTTGTTATGTATTTTTAGGATTTGAAAATTCTCCTTTCTGAAGTTTTTACCATTTTACCAAATAATTGTTTCCATTTGCATCTTTGTTTCAGGTAGTTTGGGTGGTGTGTGAGTTTTTTCACACGGCAGGGCACAAGCAAGCCAG
>NW_010253498.1:0-32208 GCF_000690775.1 Eurypyga helias
CCATTCTATGATTCTATGTTATTACAGTTGTTTTGGTGCCAGATGCCTAGTTTTCAAAAACAAAAAACATTTTGGAACTTGTGTTTCTTATCGTGACTGCATGGGACTCTTTAGTCTCACTGTGACTGAGTAAAAACAAGTCCTTCCTGCAGGATTTTTCATCACTTGACAAGAGTTTGGAAAACGTGACACCGTTTAGAAAATAAAGATGTTCCTAATCAACAGACCAACCAAAACATACAAAACAGCTGAATTTTTAGCTAGTGCACATCTAAATGTATTCTCTATCAGAAAATAGCAATTATTGAATACATCGTGTACAATGACATCAGGGAGCAAAATGTTCCTCATGCTGCCCAATGGACCATGCTGGAACACCTGTTTCGTATCATGAACCCATTTATAATTACTTCCAAAGAAGTGAGAGCTGAAATGGCATCATTAAATCTAATTCTGCCACTCATGTCTTTGAAAAAAATCCCTGAGGAGGAGGGGGGAGAAATAAAACACATTAAAACACATGCATTCCATTTCCATTGCGTTGAGTCTTTGAGCCATAAAAGCAAGCAAATATTGATACTACATGTAGTCTTAGAGCTATAGTTACTTCCATGACTCTACAATGACAAGTAGTCATTAAACACCCTTTTTTTTTTTTTTTTTTCTCCTTGGAAGATAATGAGACAGTGATACTTTCAAACCCCCTCACATGGTTCTGTTGCCTGCCTTGGGTTCTACCCCTTGTAAAAGGTATGTCTTATGGCTTTTTTATTTGTTTCTATGCCAGTAGGTAGTTCTGAAGAAATAAGACTCTTTTGTGCTTTTTTTTTTTTTTAAATATATTCTTTTGTGCTCTGGAGGACTCAAATAGCCATTACAGTAAATATCCAACTTTGCCTATAACTGGATGGAGTTTGTGCCTCAGGCTTTGATGCTGCAGCCTGGCCAAGGGAAACCATGTATTCAGGAAATCTGTGCTTTGGTCTTCTATTTCATTAAATTTTGGCTTGAGTACAAACACCACTGGAAGTTCAACATTACAAAAAAAGTGTCATAAGTGGCTCTGAGGCAGCTGTAGGTAACAATGAAGAAGGGGCAGACGTGCAACCCTGTGAGCTGACTGGTGCCTCTGCCCACATTAAAATAGGAAGGTACGGTCTGAGACACTTTGTTTGAACACAAGGCCTGGTACAACTGCACTGGGTGTACAGAAGTTATTTTTGTTTAAGGCATATCTTCTTATCCCTAGTTCGGAAAGCACAAAGTCCCCACTGACTGCAAAATATACTTCAAAGTACCTACCCTGCTAATTCAAAGCTGTCCATGGGAATTGCCTTTTGCTCTGGCAATTCTTCCAGCCACAATCCCAAGATATCCTACTCAATACAGTTTTAAGTGGGCAGAAGGGGGATGCTTTAGCACAAACAATGTTTTTGTGAGTTGGGACTATGGAACTTCTC
Organism: Eurypyga helias; assembly: GCF_000690775.1. Lineage (NCBI taxonomy): Eukaryota > Metazoa > Chordata > Aves > Eurypygiformes > Eurypygidae > Eurypyga > Eurypyga helias. Next base: position 1,461 of record NW_010253498.1, read on the forward strand.
TCCCAAATGGTAACAAACATCTCGCCACTTCTGTCGCTGGCTGGTAAACTTGCTGCTTCCAATGGATTTTGACCCTGTTATTTCTGTGAAGAAGGGAACGTACAAATTATGACTTTTCTGTTCCTGTATGTTAAGTAAGTGCTGACATGCTGTAACAGTAAAACCAGGTGTATCGGTTTAGTTAAATAACAAATTGGAAGAAGGAGATGATGCGCAGATATAAAAGGGGTGAATCTGAATTCAGTCTGAATCTGGAAGAGGGGGAGCCAGCAGTAAGTTTCCAAATGGGTGATGGCATCACACTTGCAGGTTAAATCCACAATTCTAGCAAATGCTATGAAAGACAGCTTATTAAAGCCCAGGGAGACACTTGGAAGAGAGCTCTAGAGTAGTGTCCATGACTGAGGTTTTGAATCTAAAATGACATGGGAAACAGAAGACAACTGTGTGAGTCCAAAATGAAGAACTTCCATGTGGCACAGAGGCTAGTGATACTATGGACAGAGATGAGGTTTGAGAGGATTTTGAGTGATAGTTTTGGAGATGATTTGCTTATTTTGTGCGGTATTTACTGTTTACACTGTTTTATGAATTTTGGGTTCAACTTCGTGTGGTTTTCAGTGGTAAAAATCTTGTTCTGATATTGTACTAGCTGTAGCCTACGTGCTGGGGTAACTAGGACTGTTTGCTGATAACCCCACTTTACCTCCTAACCTCTTCACTGAATCCTAAAAGGACTAAATGAAACTCTTTCCAATTCTGCTGTTTAACTGAGAAACAATTATCACCACCAATCACAAAGGACACATATGTAACTGCTAGCTATTTTCTTGCTAGGGCAGGTGATCACCACTTTTCTTTCCCTTAGAGTCCTCCTATGGTGAAACAGAAGGGGAAAAAGTGATAAGCCTTACTACAACCAAGAAAAGCACATTAAGAGCTATTTTTTAATCTTGTCGCTCTCCTTCTGTAGGCGTCTAAAGCTCCACTGCTGGCTCGGGTAGTTTGTGGCAGTGCACGGTCACATGACGTTCGGCGCAGTACGGGGAGGAGTAGGGACAGCCCTGTGCTGGTGTGCGTAGATCTGTTGCAGGTTCTAAGCGGTGCCGGTGTTTTACTAGCTTTGCTTAGACCAGCATGGCTGTGCTGCCTGTGGATGGGCGTGGGATCTTGTCTTGCTGGCTCAGAGGAGTCCCGTTTCAGTTTGGCTCAGGAGTGTGTGTTTGAAACCATGGCCCATTTGTGTTCGCACACTGCACGGTGGTTCCCATCGCAGAGAGGCCTCCTAGCATGTGAACGTGATTCTTTTTTTGGGTGAAATTAAACTGGAAGATGCATTACGGGAAGTCACCTAATGCACTCTGAACACTAATAGCCATGTTACCTCTGGGAACAGAGCAAACAGTCTGAAATAAAACGACCCGAATAGTGCAGACTTTGGGTCCCCTGTACCAGCTGCTTCCCCTTACAGATCTTCACCCACTGGGCTGCTACTTGGTAAATAATCACAGCTTATATGATCAGCCGGGCAAGGGGCAGCACATGGGTTACCTCTGTAAAGGTGTTGCTCTCGCAGTTTAGTTAGTAAAGTACTACCTTGGCTGCACCAACACTCTTGCAGTTCAGCTGCCTATTGTGTTTTTTATAGCTGTATTTGGTACACAATAGATGAGCATTTTATGGTTATATGCATGTGTGTATATATGGATACAAAGATATGCAAACCTACTGTTTGGATGTTTTATAACATAAGGTAATGTACTATTTTTTTAATCAGAGCATCCCTTTGTCATAATGCAAAACTAATTGTGTTGTTGTGTGCTGGAGGTCAAAGTTGTTATAATAAGACATCCATCCTGGAGCTTTTTAGAGGAACCTGTTTAAAAAGGTTAAAGTGGGTAATTATCACAACCCTAATTTACAACTACTTGGCAATAAGAGTTGCTTTTCAATGAACCATTTATTCATGATCTGCTGCTTCACACTGCAGGATTCTTCTTGACTAGGTTAGAAAATGTAATTAATAAATGATAGGATTATTTATGGTTCACGGTGCCAGATTGGGAAATACAATGATATACAGAATGAGCTAAAAATTATTCTTACAAGCAGCATCTTGGTTTTTAATCCATGGATTGGATTGTCACATTACTTGATATGGTGTGGTGAACTCCTGATGGTATTCATAGGGCATTATTTTGTTTGTCATCCTAGCTGTTCTGTGTGCCAATAAAAATGGACATGCTCCTTTGAGAACAGACTTAATGAACACTGACATGTTAATCTTTCTCTGGTTGAGGTAGGGTGGCATTTGTGTTTGTGCTTAGTTTGGCTATATTAGTGATTATCTCAAGCCCCCATTGGAAACTGGAAGATGGTTATATTTCACAAACATAAAGTGATCCTCTTTGAGAATTTATTCTAGTAATGCTAGTTATGGAAACATGCCTGCTAGATACAGACAGGCTTTCACAATTTCAAGTTACAAAAAGATGCTAAGTGGAGTGATGTCAGCTCGAATGTATTTATTCACAGGCAAAGTGCCTGGTCATGTGACTAAAGTTGGAATTTTGCTATGACCTTCAAAACCTGTAGGATCCAGGCTTAAGCAGAAAGGCATCCGAAGTGATAAAATGCTATATTATCAATGTTTGTAATTATGCTTGGATAAGAAGTTTTCACAAGGATAAAAATATTTTATACACTGATTTCTACATAGTCCTAAAGAAAACCAGCACAAATTCTAGATCGGAGGCACGCTGGCTGTCTGCCATGTTTTCTACTGATAACATACTGGAGCTAATCAATTAAAATCTAGGCTTTAGCACTAGGTTGAAATGTACTGTGGAGCAATTCAGTTTCCAGTTTATTCTCAGTTCAGATTTCTTTTAAAATGCTTTCTTATAGTGATTAGGATTTCCAGCAGTGATTCCAAAATACGTTTGTCCATGTAGTTGATAATTCCCTTAGCATGTCACTTCTGGAAGTAAAAAATGCCATTGACTTTTGATGATGATTTGAAACCCATGGCTGTAGAATACCAAATGGCTAATAACACTGGACATAAGAATAACAGATAAAACCCAGGGGATTTACAGAATCATGGAATGTTTGAGGTTGGAGGGCACCTCTGGAGGTTACCCAGTCCAAAACCCTTGCTCAAGCAGGGTCAGCTACAGCAGGTTGCCCAGGATCACATCCAGATGGGTTTCGAATATCTCCAAAGATGGACATTCTTCAACCTATCTGGGCAACCTGTTCCAGTGCAAATCTGATACAGATTTAATTCTTGTAACAACATTTAGTTTTAAGTATGGTTAAACTTACACTTTTCTGTGTGTGCATTTGCATACAGCTGCAGAGGTAAAATAATACTGGGATTTGATTTTTGTTCTTAGACCGAGAACAATTTATTGCAGCATTACTGGGTTATAGTTCCAAACACTAATTTAGGCTCAGGTACTGTTTCCTTTGTTGGAAGCAGTGGTGTCTGCATTCATTCCTAAGTTTCCTCTGATTTTGTTTTAGATTAAATGTACAATTTGAAATGCAAAATAGGTGCTTGAATTTATACACAAATTTATATTAGAAAATGTCAAAAATATTGTAAAGGTTTAAAAATGAAGGTGAAATGAAACTTGATGAAATGGGGAAAATATCTTGCTTTTTTTCTTTAAGCTCTGAAAATTTTGCAAAATGGAAACACAGCATGGTTCATTCAGTTTCCTCAAGAGGCTATTTCTCTCTATCTCCGGCATTTTCTATGTACCAAACATACAGATGAATGGGTAAAAAGGCTTTAACTTTTGCAAATAGCTGCCTTGGAGTCTGCAGGCTGTTTGAACTTTGTCATGGCATGTTTTCCTTTGTCCCAGGGTTCTTATATTTTTGTGATCTTGGAGGATATCCACTTCTGCTTCTCTGATACGGTATGTTACATGGAGAATGAGCTGGTTTTCAGTCTTTTCCAATGTCTTCAAGGAGTCTATCTGCCTCCAAGGGTGGTTCAGGAGGGAAAAAGTGTTAGTATGTTCCCCAGCCCACATACCTTTATTCTGTCTTTTTCTGCATGTGCATGAGCGAGAATCTTTGAGATGTATAAATACATCTCATTCAAAGACCCAGTTACTGCAAGTGATAAAAGGCTAGTTTATTATATTGCTCTAGACCTATGGCAGCCCTGTTGGTCTGTAACTTCTATAGCAGGTCATCTTCTTTAAGAGGGATACACATATTGAAAGATTATTGCTGTGGAAAACAAGAAGCTTTCCCCTCTAAAACATCAAAAGGAAATATTTGGCCAACCTGTGAAGAGACTATACTAGATTGCTAGGCTTTTCACACTTTGCTGGTGGTATTTTCTGTGGTTTCTTTTCTTGAAAAGTTACAGTATTTTCAACGTTTGTCGTGAAGCAAAAACTATCTCGTGTGCTGCTAATTGAGCTTTACTGTTTTTGTAAAGCTTTAAGCTTTCATAGTTTTGGGAAAAACATCAAGTTTCTTTCTTTCTTGTACCTGTATTTCTTCTGGTTTTTCTTTTCAATTGACCCTGATTATGAGAAATATGAGAGAACAAATCCAAACACCTCTAAATTAGCTCTCCTGGATACATGTATAGTTCTCATTTTTTCCTTCTAGAAAAAACTAGAAAGACTGATAAAAGGATAGGGAAGATATAGGAGAGGAAAGCTGTGATTATTTTTTCTTATAACTATATGGGGAAGGAGAAGCCCTTATGTTCCAAATGCCAGAGGCAGCATATGAGGGAAAGTGTCTTCTCTACTTTTCCAAAGAAAATGAGACAAACTGTCTGTCTGTCTTCAGATATCTTCTATTTCTTCGAATATCTTCTATTTCTTCTCTCATAAAGAGAAAGGTGAAGATACTACAGAAAATGTGAAGATGTTTTTTACATTTGGCATGGCAATCGTCAAACTAATATTCCTGAGATGAGCTTTATTTGAATGACATTCAGCCAATATCTGGTCTGTGAAGAACAGATAGGTATTTTTCCTATTTGGTTAAATGTGTGATTCAATTCAACCATTTGGTTTGGGGTTTTTTTGTTTGGTGGGTTTAGGGTTTTTTTTTCTACTTCTTGGTGATTGACAGTAGGTCAAAACCTTAGACATTCAACTATTTCTGCCTCAATATTGTGTTCTCTTCTTATGTGTTCTTTTTCTCCAAGGTTTTAAATCATTCTGCTTCAGTCACCCATAAAATAAAATCCCCTTATACGCAGTTACAGGAGGTCCCTTGCTATCTTTACCTTGCTCCCAGTATTTCTACATAAACACCTGAGGAACTTTGTTCTTTGTGATCTTATTTTTATCAGGGCATTTTTCTTTTTTAGGTGCATTTTATTATTTCTAGTCTAGTTTGCTTCAGCTCAGCTAACACTTTGTCGATAATCCACTGTGTGGCTGCATGAGGGAGAGGTAGTCTAGTATTATTTTTAGTGGTGGATGAATAGTCTTCTATTTTTATTCAGACAGTTTTCGTGTTCCGTTTCAGGAGTGGACTAATGCGCCCTCTCATAAATACATGAATTCCTCCTCCCTCATCCCTGTACACACACACCTGCATAAGTGTCAATTTAGGCAAGTCATATGGCATAAAATTTCAAAAGATGTTAGATGATTTAAACCAGCCTATTCTTAGGAAATTGCAGGGCATACATCCTTTGGTAGATCAGTGCAGTAATCAAAATCACTAGTCACCTTTGAAAATTAGGCCAAAAGATGCCATTTTTGAAGCAGAAGGGAAAATGGAAGTGCCTTGCTCCAGCCTGGGCTCTGGGAGATGCTGACGCTGTAGGGCTCAGGTTGTTATTTCCAGAGTTGCATGCATGTTTACCCAATAAAGGGCATTTTGGGGCAAAATAGATGAAGGAATGCAAGCACACCTGCCTCCTGAACAAGAGGTGTTTGGAAAGGCACTTTAAAACACTTCCCACCATGCATGCCCAAACACCTGCTAAATTACCCTGGAAGTTGCAATGTGCGTGTTGGTGACACAGGACTTTTCCTCCTATGGCTGCACTGCAGACATCAGTAGCATTGCTTACAAGGTGATGCAAACTTGAGGTGCTCATGATATGATTTTCAGTCTTCCTGAATGATTAAGCCTCTATTTCTCCTGTCCTCAGTGACCTAGCTCTTCTCTGCTTTACTTTCATTGACACCATGCAGTTCAGCTTCTTTTGATCTTGAATATAAGCATTTCTCAGGCTATTGTATCAGCTGTGAGTCTTTTATTCTTGCTAGAAGTATGCAGTGGCACATCATCTGCAGAGGGCTCTATCTCTAGAGATGCTCTGTAAACCCATTTTGCTATGCATATGCACATTCCCTGCCGGTATGCAACGTGCCATCTCTTAGCCGCATGGCACAGGGGATAATAGGAATTTTCTGTCACTCACGCAGGTTGTGAAGCAATTCAGCACAATGAATTGGCTCTGCCTCTCGTGAGCAATCTGACCATCCCAAATGGACTTGTAGTACCATGACATCACATATTGTGTCCATCTCTCCCTCTCTTTCTCACCTAATCATCCGAAGAATGAGGACACACAATAGTGTATCATTCGGGATCAGCAACCAAGTCACCTGTGAATTATACAGGTCAGCAGAAATGGAGGTTAAAATTTGGTCCACGTGCATTCTTCCTGTGTCATCAGAGATTACAGACAAAACAAACATAGGGATACACCATAGGCATTTATTAAATGTTATTAGAATTGCTTTATTGTAGGGAGAATGAGAAGAGGAAGGATTATATCTCTGAATGCAAAGCTTATTTACACTGATCCCAAGTCATCAGAAGAGCCATTTTAATTGACATAAACCAACATGTCTCAGTATAACTGTGCCACAGTATAAAACTGTCAGGTCCTAGTACTTTTCAGGCATAGAGGATGTTGGGTATCGGTGGGAAAATGAGAATTTCTCCTCAGTTATGCTCCTAAAGATTTTGAATGGGCTTGTAGAGTGAGCAAATATGGACACTGATTCTTTCTGCCTTTCCCTGAAATTTATCTCTTCTCAGTCATTTTCCCCTCTTTTTTCTTTTACTTTTCTGGGTAGACCATTAATTTGTAACCTATGTTCCCCAATTCCAGTCATCAAGATCCCTGCTTCCAGGACTCTGTTTACCAGCTGCCAGTATGTTTGCACTGCCATTTCCTACCAGCCACTTATTAGGTGCTGCCCATAGTCTATTTTCTTTGTTTCCAGGACATTCTTTTGCTTGATATTTGTTTCCAGCAAGACATCAGCTATGTTATCATGGGTGGGAGCTGAGGAAACAGAGTTATGGATTAGGTTAAAGTTTTCTGATTTCTTTCGGCATATAAAATAAGGCAAAGTATAGTTTGGGGAAGAAAAGAAATTAGTATTAATATGTACAGATGACCTGAGAAATGGCTTATGGACTTGGAAACATCTTAATTTTTTCTATCTGTGTCTGTTAGGCTACTAAATTACCTCACCCTACACACCCTGCCATTTGAAGTGCTGATAGATGAGTAAAAGGAGAGTTAGAAACAAGTAAGAGGCACCAAAGATGATAGGAAGTAATGGAGGCATCCTGGCTGTAACTGCAACCTGCTGAGACAGATAATTAGTTTGAATGCTGGCAAGATATAAAGCAGCTCTGAAAAAAGTGGTGGTGAGAATACAGGCAATGAAGGCAGAGGGAAAAAAAAATGAATGTGATCATCCAAACAAAACCACGAAAGCTGGAGAGAGTGAGAATAGAAAAATGCTATTGGATATTTGAAATTGGGAGGGAGGGGATTGGGGAGGGGAAATACTTGGAGATAACAAATACAGAAAAAAATCAATAACAAAAGAAAGTATTAAACTATGTAACTTTGCCATCTATACCCTAATCTAAACAGCATCTTGGATCTGGTTCTCACAACATCAAATTCTGCTTTGTTAAGAAAGGTAGTGAGGCAGTGTGATAGGGGGGTGTTTTGTTGTTTTCTAATTTCTGTAACGTGCCACTCATATCCTGCAAGCAGTAGGCTATTACACATTTTCACTTCATCATATTGTATATGACTTCACTATTTAGAGTATAATATGTTTGTTTTCAATGTTCTTGAGCATTTTGAGTAGTTTTTGGTACTCGGACTCCATATAAGGATCTGGTCTGCCTGTGGCATCTTCTACCATTCTATATCTGCAAAGAATCTGGAATCCACTTTCTTTATTAAAAGAAATAAATAAATCAACCAAATTCCCAATTAAATTCTGACAAGACAGATGTTGCTCCATCACTTTACTGAAAGACTCTGAGGGAAGTTTGTTGAAACCATCACACATGGGTTTGCAAACTTACCTTTTATTCAGCCCAGATGTCTCCCATTTAAATTTTTCTACACATTCTAGAGGAAAAAGAAGGGTAACTAGTTTGGAATTAATTTTATTACTACTTTTAACTCTCTTCCCTGTACCCACATCCTTTTTAAAACAATTTTTAGACTCAGTACAAACTTATTGAGAGATTTGTCCTAAATACTGTACTGATTATTATTACTATGAACAATCTGTTCATTGCATTACTGGTATTAGAAATGGAAAGACCAATTAGGCCTGTTAACCCATCTTTTTGTCAGTAAGTTGATTGGGAATTACTGAGGCGTAACAATTCTAAGTGGTTTTTCATGTGAATGCCAAGCTAAAATGGATATTCAGAGGTGCATTAAGTATTTTTACCTGGCACTGCATCCTTCATTTAAAGATCTACATGTTAATTTACAGAAATGCAACATAAACATGGCTCAGGGTTCTGTACATCCTCTTTCCTATATTTGTACACACATAAGTGTTGAATAGTAAAATTGTAGGCCAAATGTTGTAAGGAGTACACTTTATGTGGATTACTTGGGCATAATACTTAAAGTGATACATCTGGCAGGTATTGTAAGACTGAGTCAAGGATTTAACCACAACAGTCACAGGCAAAAATTTTTAGTTGAGACTAATATCTAAAGGCATTTAACAGAGGGAATTTTTTAAAAGATCAAGACAACATTTTGTATGCTGAAGCTTTATTTCAGAAAATGGCTTATCCAAGCAGATAGGAGCTTGGAAAATGGCAGTCAGTAAAAGATAACCATGTGAATTACCCCTGGGAATGGTGCTAGAGATGAACAGCAAACACGGTATCTAGAAAAGAGGATGTTTCTTTTCCTTTATAGTGCAATCTAGTCAATAGTTCTAGTCAATATCATCTAGTTGATACAGGTAGAAATTCTTTGGTAAAGAAATACTCAGAGATGGCTGAAAAATTCTGACAAAATACTTTTTTTGGAATTTGCTGTTCTCCTGAGATCAAATCACTCCTTTGAGATGGCTGAAAATGGAGGCCTGGTTGCTGGAAGGATTGCAATCACAGAGCCTCCCCAGCTTCAGCATCCCTAGATGTGAGGTTGGGAGACAAATTGCTAGAAGGTCTGACCCACAGCTTGTGGTATCGATTTACTTTCATTAACAATCGCTAAAATGCGTAAATCTTATTCTGACTCAAAATAAAAACACATTTCCCTTACAAAATCTGTCGGTCAATTGGAATTACGTATTCCTGTGCAATTCTGCTTTTGTGGTTCTTTTTAAATTGAAATTATACTGAAACATATGTCTACTTGCATAGCCTCCCTCAGTAACCAAAGATCATACTTCTCTGTGCCAGCCTGGGTCGGGTAATACGGTGGTACTGCATACTGGGTGTGCTGGCAGCAGCAGCAGGACAGTTTAGGAACACACCTGTTACTTGAAGAACGTTCAGGGACATTTTGCCATTTTCACTAGTTTGCTTTTCTTCTCTCCCTGGGGCATAAAATGTATTCCCTTGATCCTCGACTTATTCAGAGGTGGTTTGCCAAAAGACATCCTTCTCTCCATCTGGCAAGAGCCAATTCCCCTGTGTGCAGTAGAGATGAATGAACAGAACATCATGTATTAAGCTAACCAACTGAACCAGGAGTTACAGAAATCAATTAATCTACTTTTCTTGTACCTGGTTGTTTCCTATGTAGGCATGTAGAACGTCTCAAAGGAAAACAAGTTTATATACTGATCACTTAGCTATCACTAAGACTTTCTGCAGGTTTCAGGAAGGAATAGTATTTAGGAAACATGGTCTTTTCTTGCCATCATCCCTGGACAAAAACCCTAGGGACCACTTAGGCTCCCAGGGCACCCTGAATGATGAAAACCTCAGTCTGTGTGGGGGAATATGGAAGCTGAGATGCTGAGTCTGGGAGCCTTACAGGGAATACCTTGCCAGGAGGTCTGAGGCCTCCCAGAGTTGGGCTGTGCTGAGTTAAACACCTTATCTGATTTTTGGCAGCCTCAGGCAGAGAGAAGAAGAGCAGCCTGAAGTTTATGCCAGACCTAGAACATTAAAGATTCTAGGATTAAACCTGTTAAAATGAAGACGTTAGGTTACTCACAAGTATTAACTGGAAGCTACCTCAGTGGAAGTGTATGTGAGCAGGCATAGTTAATTGGTAATGCTTACACCCAAGAGAAAAGAATTTTTTATTAATTTCAGAGGTAAAAACATCTTGTCCGTCTCTTGACCAAAGTTTCATGCAGACAAGTACGAGTCACTGGGAACACAGTCTAGTGCTTGTGCCTGGCAGGAGCCTGTGAGCCTTTGTGTATCAGCTTCCCCTCATGTATTCTGGGAGTGAAATCAGGGGAGACGTTCTAGCAAACTGTGCTGGAGGTGAATGCCATCTAGGACTGGGTTTGGTAAGGAAAGAGGTAGACAGCTTGGAGCAGCAACCCACTCAGCCTGTCGGCTGAATCTGCCTGCAGCCCTCAGCTGGAGCCCTCCAGCTCCCCGTACAGCAATAAGCACATCTGAAGTCCAGTCTGTCCGTGTTTTCTGGTGTGGGTTTTGGTTTTATTTTGCCTGACAGGAATGGGTCCATAAACAAATTTCCTGTACTTTCTGTCTTCTTTCAGCTACCCAGTCAAAATTTAAGAAGTTTTATATGCAAAGTCCTTGTAAAACTCCTAGTACTTTTCATATATTTGTGAAGATTGCACAGATTTTTATATATATTTACATATAAGTATATAATAGAAAGCTATCATGCCAACCGTATCCTGGGATGTATCCAGAGAAGTGTGGCCAGCAGGTCGAGGGAGGGGATTCTCCCCCTCTACTCTGCTCTGGTGAGACCCCAACTGGAGTGCTGCGTCCAGCTGTGGAGCCCTCAATATCAGAAGGATATAGACCGGTTGGAGCGAGTCCAGAGGAGGCCACAAAGATGCTCAGAGGCCTGGAGCACCTCTGCTATGGGGACAGGCTGAGAGAGTTGGGGTCTACAAGAAAGCTGGAAGATGACTTTTTACAAGGGCCTGTAGTGACAGGACAAGGGGGAACGGGTTTAAATTGATAGTGGGGAGGGTTAGATTAGATATCAGGAAGAAGTTCCTCCTGGAGAGGGTGGTGAGGAACTGGAACAGGTTGCCCAGAGAAGCTGTGGATGCCCTATCCCTGGAAGTGTTCCAGGCCAGGCTGGATGAGGCTCTGAGCAACCTGGTCTAGTGGAAGGGGCCCCTGCCCATGGCAGGGGGTTGGAACTAGATGGTCTTTAAGGTCCCTTCCAACCCAAACCAAACTGTGATTCTGTAAGTTTAAAGATAAAGGATTCTGTAAAAATGGCAGCAGCATTAATTAAGCATATACTTTTCTAACCCCTTGAGATTCTGTGTCTATTAATCACATGTCAAAATGGTTCCTGTTTTGTTGGGGTTTCATCAGAGCAGTCCTGTTCTCCACTTTTACTTTGGCCATAAAGTCAAATATCGAAAAGGTGTTAGTGAGACTGAAGAGAAGAACAAGAAGTTACTGAATAGGGTGATAATTTACTACCCTTTATCAGGCCTAGTTTTTTGTCTCATCAGGTAAAAGCATGTTGAGGTTAAGTCATTCCTGGCATGTTCAAAATGTAGAAGCTGAACTGATTACTTGCCATGACTCACCTGGCTTTGGCGTGACTTGCAAGTTTGGAAGTGTAGGTGTGGAAGTGAACATATATTTAAAATAGATGTAGAGCTGAAATACTGATACTTTCTTGATACAAGGTTGTTTTACCTAGTCACATAATTTATAAGATAGTTTAATAACTGTTGTTTACCAGCTTGGAATTTTTTTTTCATGAATATTTGTGATATTTGTTACTCTGAATGTATTTAAAATCACAGTATTGTAATGATTTGCCTACCATTTTTAAACATGTTCTTTTATAACAGTTAATTTAAAGAATTCATTATTATTTCACGTCTTGAAAATCCTGGGTCTCTTCATTTACCATTTATCTGTGATTCTTAGACCTCTCAGCAGCAAGTATATTATTCGGACTCAGATTTTGTATGCAGTAGGTTAGCATAAAAGCACTATGGTATGTTCAGCCATCTTGGCATTGTCATTTGAGGCTTTTTTTAATTAAAAGTCTGCCTTGGAGTATGTCAAGTGCTCCTGTATTTTTGCCATTCTTCTTATCTCTATGGCAACAAAAATATTTCAACATTTACATGGGCATCATATTCTTTGCTAATGTACTATCTGAACTGTTTGTATGCTGAGAAGGGGAACAGCAGAGATTGGCTTCTGCTGGCTGGGATGCAGGAGTTGTCAAGACAACCAAGAGGCCTAAGGATGTCCTTACTAGTAGCATTAAATTGAAGCTTTAAATTAATTCACCCTCATGTGTTTTTGTAGCTTATGCTGTTAATTGAAATAATAGGAATGACCTTCCCTGTACATTCAGAGCACCTGTCCTATTAAAATTGCATGTGCTATTTACTTAAGTACACTCATCTATCAGACAAATCTAGCGTGAAATAGGGGAAAATGGAAGCCACTTATATTGTACTGCTATGTATTGACTTGTAGTAATAGGAGAAGCAGCTTTTCTTGTGTCAAGCTTGAGATAGTTGTGATGAACATTTTATTCTGAAACTTCATTTATTTCTGCTTCCCACTCAAGAGCCTTAAGTCTGCATAACTCCAGACACTACAATTTATTCTCTGCTGTAGAATCTAATTGAAATGAATAGTTAAAATTGGTTTTGTGGCTATAATATATTTGAAGAAGCCGAGTATCATGTTTTTGTATATGCAATTGTCTTTTCCTTCTCAGCAGAAAAAACCTCAAACCAGTAGGAATCTGTTACTTTTTTTGTTCAAGTCATAATCTTGCACTGACTTAATATGTGAAGTTACTTTCAGTCTCTTTTTGAAAATAATTTTATACAGGAGCTGTTTGAACTTCTTGCACCAGAACATTTATATTCACACAGCCAAGTGCACAGCCACATGGATGGGAAAAGATTATATGATTACACATGTATTTATTTTCCTTCTCAAAAGGAAACAGCTGTTTGGCTGACATTCATGAGTTTCATTTTGATGCTCATGTATGTCAAACATGCAATCATTTTTAAACTGGGCAGCGATGGGCAAGGATGCACAAGTTCTTAGAGGATTGAAAGTATTTCATCCTTCTCTGCCATGGTTTAAAACATGTTTCCACCCCATATCCTCCTGGAACACTTTTCATCCCATAAAGAGGGAAACGCACTTCTAGTTGCCATTGCTTTTGTGATTTTTAGATAGATCATAGAGGTAGAGAAAATTTGGGAATGTCTGATTTTTCCCAAATTGATACACAAAACCTTGCAACTCGTACATGTATGCTGACATACACCATCTGAGAGTCTTGCCAGTAAGACTTGAAGTCTTACTGAAGACTCTTGAACCCTTGAAGCATGTTAACTGGGCAAAAACCTGGTAATCTTCCTGTATAGATTAGGAAACAGGAATGATTTATGTGTTATTTCAGGATTGCTAAGAGTGCTGATATTAAAATGGGGATCTGATCTCCCTGTATTTGAGAACTTAGACGAAGTTTCTTGTGATGTCTACAGCATGTCTTTCTGAGGAATTGTGACCTGCCTGGCACAGTCATACTTCCCTGCATGCAGAAACTCGAGTGTAAACCACCAAAGGAACGGTATTGAAATAGCTCAAACCAAGCGTACTGTGTAAGCATGAACATCACAGCATGAACTGGGAATGCTATAAACTTGTTTCTGTCTTTGTGAATGGAGAGATTATTGGGGAGGGCAGGAGGCACACAGGCACTCTCTCTTATTCCCTGGCTGCTGTTAATCTTGCCAGGACGGGTACCATCTCTGTGACATATGGCAGGGATGAAGCAGTCTCCACATCAACACTGAGGCTGTACCAGTTTACTGTGTGCATGTTAATGCTCGCTGTCACTGGTATTTGAAACTTCTGTGAGTGCTCAGCACATGTGAAAATCAGACCATTTAATTCTAGGTACTTTAGATATAGATTAAGGGTCTTAAATTTAGGTATGCAAGTTTTAATGTTTTGGATCAAACCTCTCCATCAGCCTGCAATCAACGCTCTTATATGGAGACGATGTTGCAGAATAAGATACAATGAGGTTAGAATTATTTGCAAAAGTAAGCCCATAACATAATATATCATCATAAAGCTCACTTTAAAGTACTGTTCTTAGAGTGTGGCTGCATACAACACAATTTTACTAAACTTAAACTGGCAAAGTCATGGCTAAAACATGGATTTAAAGAAAATAATTACAACATGCAGATTAAAAATATCCATTTGTCCCAATCATAGCTCCTGTCTATGCACTAAAATACTGTTGGTAACACTGAAGCCAGCGTACTTTGCCAAGACGCATAATGGTAGGCACAGAGTCCCAGGTCAGAACAACTTGCCACTGTTTGCCTGTTTTCGGCATCCCTGCATATTTTACTGACACTCAGGGTCTCCTGTGACAATCTCTTGATGTTTATGCAAGGAGCTGGAAGGTTGCTTCCCTGTTGCTGCGTCATATACCTGTGCTGAACAGAAATTATGCCAAAATAGGATCGTGGAGGATAGTTTGGTCAAATTAAAATCACCCACCTACTTATTTCTGGACAAGCTAGACGAGTAGTGCTCCACTGCACCTATTTTAGTTGCGTGCATATGATACCGATATCAAAGCGCTGCAGGGTCAGCATGAATGACTTGAACATATGATGTTACTTTTGTTCTTTTTTGGAAATTTAAAGGGATCCTAAAGTAGGATAAAATTGGGCTTTAAAATCAATAGAAAGGAGAGGCTATGTTACAGTGACATTGAGACATGAGCAAACTGGACATTTATCACTTCCCTTTCTGAAAGAAAGTGTCAGAGGAATAGAGGCAGAACAGTCTCCATAGCATCTCTAGGCTTGGCTACAGACTGGTAAGAGTCCCAGAATTTGTAGGAAACCATACTTTTAGAGATGGATGCTATCCCACATCCTTCTCAATCCCTGGTTCAGGAGTTGGATACTGATAGCAGGAGACTCTCACTCGAGGAAGTCCCTAACCACAGCCGCCTTGAAAGTAAAGAATACCTCACTGATTTCCATGGCAAATTATCTCAGTGGCTGTATTGAGGGCATGAGGCTTTGCAGCCTCTGCAGTAGTACAGCTGAGACTGACAGGGACCAAAAGTCAAGCATAGAAGAGAAAATAGACTGTCACAGTAGGTCAGACGTTTCAGGTGGCATCTGAATGACAGGATCTGCAAAGTCCTGTAGAAGTTCCTTACAGCAAGAAAAAAAACCTACTGGGCTGAATCAAACTCCTCTGGGGCATCTGGATTCATTTTTTCCATTTTTGATCCAGATTTCTTGCAGTGGGGAACTTGCCTATGCAACAGTCAGCACACAAAATCAGTATGGAACATAAATCCGTATGTAGGGATGTAAACTAGCACAACCTGACTCTGTCTCAGTCATCTGTTAAAATAAAATTCTATTTTCATAATCTCAAAAATGTTATGTCCTTAAAAAGCTCTCCAGCACCTCCTTTAACTTCTTAAGGATGAGTTTTGAACTGTTCGTACAGTCCTAGCTCCAGAAAAATAGCTTACAGACCATTAAGTGATTCCCAAGTATTTATACCTAAGTCCTGTAGCCAGTACATGTATTCTACTTTTTTTTTTTTTCTCCTTTTTTCCCTCCCCATAGTTTTGCTCCCTCATTTTAGGGCCTGGATATGGCACGGCAGAGTTCCCTTATTAAAGCAGCTTGCCAATGTTTTCTCTGTCTTCTGCACCATGGGGTATTTCATTGACACTCAGGATCTCCTTCGATATTCTCTCTCTGTCTCTCTTGACATTTTTGCAAGGAGGGAGAAAGAGGCTGGGGGAAGGTGCATATAATGCTTCCACTGCTGAGCAGTATGAATTATATCTGCTGGAGTAATAGTGTGAAGTGGCAGGGATCCGTTTTGATGAATCTCATGCTGATTTGTAGCCCCAATTCTATCTGTAGGTAACACTGAACACCTGTTTGGAGTACTAGAGAGACAGAATAAAGCTCTGTACAGTAAATATGCTGTGTGCGGTAGCTGTTTGTTTATTGTCACATGGTAATTAATTTGCAATTATATTTTGAAACACACCGGAAGAGAAGTGCACTGTAATTCCTACCACCCGGAAAGAGGCTCAGCAGTGACACTTGTTAGACTCCGAGCTGGCTGATTCTCTTTTCTCATCACTGATTGCTTTTTTCTTTTGTCTCAGCACAAAACAGAAGGTTGAAAAAGAGACTTCTGTAAAGATTTGTGCCTGGATACTAATGGCTCTGCGCTAGTCTAGAACAGTAAGTCTTAAAAACACGCATGCACGCGTGAAAGGCCGTGTGAAGATGTGTAGGATTTTCTCTCCGACATCCTTTACTCTACCATGTCATTCACAGTGTTCCACTGCAGAGGGAAAGTTTATGAAACCCGTTCTTCATGTCCCTCCCATCAAATCCTTGTTGGTTTTGGGTTTTTGTGGGGTTTTTTTTGTTTTGTTTTGGGTTTTTTTCATCTAAATGCCTCCCTTGCTTTGGTTTAGACCATTCAGAAATGTCTGCTAAGAGATTTCTATTTATCATTCATCATTCTACCTACCTCTGACTCTAGTGATATTTCTGATGAAAACCAAGCTCCTGACCTCAGTCTTTAAAGTCCCCATAATCCCTGCATTGTTTTTAAATGACTCTTGTGTTTTATAGCACCACTTCGCAATGAGCTCTTTGTCAACTACTCCTTGTAGCAACCTCTGCATACTTTCTTCCAGTATGTTTCACATACTTGGAAGTCTGGCTTTTCAAAATCAGACCCCAGAATTGGGTTTCTGCTAGCACACTTCAAAAGAACAGAGGAGCCAGAAGACTCTGGTTGCCTTCAATGCCATAGTAATATTGCAAGAAAAGACGTGTTGCTTTATTAAATACTGCAGAGTTTTCAATGCAATTTTACAACCTGATGTTAGTTCCTCTGATACAGGTTTTAGAAATAGCTTTCGACTAGATTTACAGCGTTATTTCTTCCTTGCCTTAAGTCTTCTATTCTCAGGTCCGTGCTTGATACCAATGCATCCAGAACACTAGTATCTGTCTCTTTCATTCTTCCCATGTTTTTGATTAGGCTTGCAATTTTTATCTTTCATCTCTTTATTTGTTTTTCGGTTTTGATGAATTGGTCTCAAGATATTTTAAAGATGTATATATGGTTAAATTCAAAATCTAAATTTGAAAGTAGACGCTTACTATTTCACTAAAGCTTAAATGTATGTTCCCATTATTTTGTTTCTGTTCTGACTGTCCCGTGGTTGCACAAAAATAAGGGGTTTTTTACAGTGTTCTTGTTGAAGTTTACTTTGTAGCTGAGAGCATGTATCTTAAACTCATAGAAACTGACTTGTTTTATACAAATTTATGATCAACTGCAAATATGTGGAGTATATAAACAAAAGCCTTTGACAGTAAAATAAGAAAGAAATTGATATGCTGCAAAGAGAGTGTTAATTTGTAATTATGTCAAGTATGGGAGAAAAAGAGAAAAATATTGGCTTCCTCTGAAAATCTTCCCAAATACGACATTTCTTTGACATTTTCACATGTGCTGAAAAGTTGCTCCTGAGGAATTCATTTCCATTGCTCTCACTTGGTGTCCAACAGTGACTGATATAAATATTTTATTAGGCAAACCTGCAGGTTTCTGAAGATTATATGTCTTATCAAGTTAACCCTTATAATTATGTTGTCTTCTGTAACTGTGGGATCTCTTTTAATTTTGCAGTCTTTTTGTAAATATTGAACCATAAAAAAATATACAATCACAAGCAAAAGCCGACTGTGGGTAAGAAAAGGTGTAAACAAGTCTCTTCTGCTTGCTCAGGAAGATTCTTATTCTGCTCGTTGCTGCAGAGATGATGCCTTAATTATAAGTTTGTAAATGGTCACAGCACGGTGTGTCCTTAACTTGTTAAAAATCTGTTTTCCCCAGGCTGGGTTTGTTTGTTTGTTTTGGTTTTTAAACAAACAATTTACTTTTAAAGTAAGCACTCTTTTCTTTCCTGGAACATGAGATTTAATGGGGAAAGGTTTCAGTCTCTCTGTTTTATGCAAAGTAAGCTCAGTGAGGGTTTACAGTTCAGTCAAACTGAGGTAGAAGTTATATGTAGAGAAGAAAACTTTTGTGAGTTTTTGTTTGCTATGGGAATCTTTTGCACAATTTTTTTCTGGAGATCAGCTTTCATTTACATAATTCTGTGGCCTTCTGCTGCAATTATAGAATTGTTAAGTCTGTTATTCTCTGTCTCTGCTTTCTGTAATTATTTACTTAGGGAAGGATTTGACTGCTCTTTTCTGGGCAGCAGCAGAAACCATGCAGACCTCCTATGAAAGAGGAGGCTGGGAGGCCCTGTGCAGACATATACATGCCTTTGTACCAGCAGTGTGATGCCCCAATGCATCAGTTCATAAAAAAGAAGATGAGCTAAAATATCGGTCCAGCTACTTAATGCAGGTGGGGGTTTTGGCCCCCATTCATCCTATTTAAATTTAGTACTTAGCTGGCATACCTTACTGAGGGCAATGTTAATTCCGAGGCAGCAGAGGGAAATACGTGGTTCCAGAAAGTGATTCAAATCTTAAATTAACTGAACCATCCTCTTAAAGCATCTTTTTTGTTTCCATAGACTATAATTAAGATCCCTATTTAAGACACCTTGACTCAATGTCTGCCCTTAGTGGGATGGGCCTCTACCCACGTATCAGTCGGTGTTGTGTAGTGGGTCTTGTGTTGGGCAACGCAGGAGGAAGCAGAGTAACTCCAGACTGCTGCCTTTTCTGCTCCTGCAGGCTGTCTTCTTTTTGCTTAGATTTCTCTAGCAAGGTACGATCTACCAGTCCAGAAATAGCCACTACGATACAGGGCATCCACTTCTAAGTAATTTTTGCTTGGTTTTAAATATAAAACTAGGGGGAAGTCTAATTACATGACAGAAGAGGTAGCCCCAAGGCTTATAATTAGTGATATGGGCTAGAAAATTACTACAGTATCCCCTTTTTATTTAAGACTTATTTAAGAATTTTGGGGGAATGTTTTATAAGAATTATTATTGGTGAAACAGCAATGGATAAGAAGTTCTGGATGGAAGGTAATGAAATAAATGCATAAAAGCAAAGGTGCTGCTGCTGTATCTGTCGCTCTCTCTGGAGAATAACAGAGTTCTTCTTGGGATTCCTGCTTGGATGATCTGCAAATAGCAGAAACGGCTCCAGTTTCTAGGCAGACTTGGAAAGACTTGCACAAATTGTACGATGGTCACGGACCGACAGACAATCCTACTGGCTTGTGTGAACTCCGCAAGTGAACTATCTTCATAAATACTTGGGGCTTCTCATATTTCTGCCCAGCATCTTCACAGTCTGATATAACTACTCAGTTGGTCTCTCCATTACACTCTAGTGCTCAGGTACTCCCAAATCCTTTGCATTTGGGAACCTCTGTTTTCTTTTATTGCTTCTAATACTTCCAGTTATCCTGTAATCTACAAGAGGAACTAAAATGCTAGATGAATGAAAATTGCTTTTATGCTGCTTTTTTTTTCCAGCTTAAAATATCTCACATACTGTGAGTTCTGTGTGGCCACCAAATTGTTTTTGCAGTATGAAACAGGGTGTATGATTTTATGCTTTGGGATATGAGGGGGTGTGAGGGAGCTAAAATAATCTTAGGGGATAGAACAGACTGATAGGAGCCAAATCTAGTGCAGTTTTATCGGCAGTAGTTTCTAGTATAAATTATTCCCTGAACACTTTCAGATTTGTCTTGGAGAAATTTTACTGAAATCATTCAGAAAATAAGGGCCACGGTGAAAGCTAATAATTGAGCAGTGAAGAAAACCAGGGTTCTGGTTTTGAGCTGTCTCCTTGCTTGTCTTTTATCTAATTGTAAACATCCCGAATGAGCTGTGTACTAGCTGGAATTTCTTATTTACTCCCACCCAGCAGCTTTTCTATTTTGACCTTGTGCAACTGCATATGATTCCCTCTGCACAACCCCTCTGCAATTAAACATCTTCGCTGGAGACAAGTTTCCAAATATCAGCGTAGGTCAGTGCAGCACACTGCCAGGAGAGCCACAGGCATCCTGAGAACCCAAAAGATTCCTCTGCAAGCCTGCAGGTGGCCAGATGTCAGGAGACAGAGATACTATTGCCAGTAATGGTACCTCTATGATTTTGTATTCAAACATGGTCTGTTCACTGCAATACAGATTATATGAGCTACTATAATTTAATTTCTACAGAGCTTTGATTGCTAACAGCAAGGTGTGAGGTGATAAAACAGTATTTCTTACATTTAGTGTTCTGAGAAGTACAGCTTATGTACTTGAAACCGAATTTAAAACAACAAATACTGAAGTGGTACATTACAATAAAGGCCTCTAAAAGTTCTAGACGAGAGGGAGCCGCCTGCCTGCATACAATGCAGCCAGAGGTGTGGGAGCAAGGACTGCCCTGCATGACTTACAGTCAAGAGGAACTCCTAGGAAATGGAGACAGTAAGGCAAAAAAGAGGGATAAAGATGCAGACAGCGGGTGCTACCTTGCCAGTTCAATTTGTCACTCTTCCTGCAATCCTAAAACTGAAACAGCATCACTGGAAGAGCTGCTTTGAGGCTCCTTTTGAAAGACTGTGATTCTTTTAACTTCCTAAGCATCCTTCACTGCGTAGATCATTGCACAGGCTAGGAGGGCTTGGCTAATAAACTTTATCACAAGTGTGGATGGACAGCGGTTTAGTAGCATGAGTGTGGTAAATCCTGACAGAACTAATTTAAATCCATGGTGGTTTTTTTCCAAATACTGCAAAGCACTCTGACTTTCTAGAAGGCCCTGTGAAGCCATGGGCATAAGAACTGGTGAACTGGCTCTGTGATAGCAGGGGCTGTGGTTACAGCGGGCTTTGTAGTAACCTGAGGTTACAGAGAACTGTACTTTTGTTTGCTTGGGTAGCAGTTTCTTGTAATATCCTGTAACACATACTGGAGAAAGACCCTACCAAAATTTATAATCTTATAGAGCAAACTAAATCTAAACTGTCAAAAAACGACCTAAGAAAATGGTATGTTTTCACTGTTCTCATTTTGGGTAGTGAAGAAGAATGGGGATCATGTGGGCTGTATCCTAATGCTGCCCATGTTACAGTGAAAGCAGGCCCACTTTAAATAAACACTGAATCCAATTTCAGTCGGCCCTATATCTCTTGATTGCAATTTATTTTTCTCTGAATATGTAGAATGAGACCCAGGGCTTTTCATTTCTTAAGAGATGAACAACTGGAGCACTATGACACATTTATACAATGCTTAATTTCAGAAGCAAGGAAATTAGACAAATGGATATATTGAGCCCAGAATTTAGATCAGGCTTCAGCTTCTGAGCTTAATGCACTATATTAGCCTTTTAAATGATGTTCCTTTTTTGATGTAGTCTCTATTATCATTACACTCCCTTCCCATTGATGTTCCTCATCATGTATCTGTTACGTGTTTTTACTTAACTGTGAGGGAGGGTGGAGCTAATTAGATTGATGTTGATGATGATAAAACATATCTATTGCAACTTTTCTTCTGTGTGTCTGGGAAAAGGTAGATTGGTAGCTTAGCTCCCTTTCCTTATGGGAAAACTTCTAAAAGGTAAACAGTAGCTGCAGGAATTCATAGTTTGGTGAAGACATGAGGAAGTGGGAAAACTACAGCCCTATATTACTACCCCTCCACTGAGGTGAGGTAAGGAGTACTGGAGAGTACTCTGTGACACTGAACAAGATTCATATGATTACACAGAGCTAAAATCTGTGTATGCTGCAGCTTATGAGAACAGGGTTTTTTTGCAATTTTTCTGCCAACTCCTAAAGATGGCCTTTTCCTCTGGTTTTTTTTGGTTGTTGTTGGTTAGTTGGTTTTGTTTGTTTGTGAGATTTTTGGTGTGTCCAGAAATATTTCATTTTGATAGTCACCAAACATAAATTTTGTGAGACTTAAAAACTTTAAAAGTTATGTATCTAAGTTCAACAAATTCTTTCTTCAGGCTGATCAGGTTCAACATAATACCTTATTCTCTTTTTTCTTTTTTTCTTCCCTTAATTAATCACATATTTTTGTTCATATTTCCCATTCACACCAGACAAGTCAAAAATAAATTTTATAGGTTTTCTTGCTGTTCAGCCAGTGAACTAAATACTTCGTGATTACTATGCTGTTATTTTTTTTCCCTTGCTGACATTTTCTGACTGTACATGAATGGCTTTCCAGCAACCCTCCCATGTCTTTACGAAGAGTCTAGAGCAGCTCTTGTTCCCCAGTGCACACCAGTTTCATCCACGAAGGTTTCAGGAAAGTCCATAAGGCAGGTAATTAACTTCAGACACGGGAGCAGACACGTCATGTAATTTGGGTCCTTAATTAAGGTGGGATTCAGAATTGCTGCTTTTAGGAACCTAAGTTACCCAGGATGCTAGAAAGAGTCAGGAGTCTTCAGAGGGTAATCGGAACAGCCACACTGACTGCTTAAAGTGAAACTGTGTGCATCTTAGGGAAGACAACAGGTCCGTTTGCTGAAAGGTGAATAAAGGCTTACATGTGTTGCTGACTCAAGGGCATACAGCTCAGCATCCTACAACCATCAGAGCTTTGTGGTCAGGAAGATATACAGCACCCTGTGCTAGAGGTATTTTGTCCTTGAAGTATGGAATCTAGATACTCGTACAGTAAAATATTTTCTGTTTGCAATCTTTTATGAGTTGAAAAATACCGAGTTTATAAAAGCTCATTTAGAGTACAACAAATTCTATCTGCTCCTCCAAGAAATTTCCGTTTCTTCATCAGCTCTCCTTTCATAAGAGTTTCTCCTATTGGCTAATGTTTGCAAAGTGCTTTGAAGATGAAAGCATTAAGTGCCTGGTGTTATTACTACTATTATAGAGCACACTGTAGGTATGCAGAATGAAAGTATTCGTGGAAAGTAGTTATTTCATATACTCACACTGAAATAACTTGGGCCATGTTTATTCCTGGTGTAAATTCAATGAGGCCTGTAGAAATCTATCACGGTTGAAACTGGTCCTTTTTGGTTTTATCTGTAACACAATTTATATCAAATCAAGTTAAGGTCACACTAGGACCTATTTCCATAAAAACATGTTTGTCTGCAAAACCACTGAAACGCCCTGAGAGTCAGTTTTCAATGTCATCCATATCTCCCCAAGTGCTTTCATCATTCAAAAGCTTACCATTGAAGAAAACCTCCTTTATTTTCAATTTGTTGCATTGGAGGCAATGTTTGAAAGCTGTCATCTCCCATGGAAAGGCACTACAACATTGACTTTCAAAGAGCATAAGTCATTTTTAAAAGTGGGCCTTAGACTTATAAGTTACTCAACTGCTCTTGAAGACTGTGTCCTTTCCAGTAATACGGAATAGCTGTGAACCTTTGGATATCATAATGAAAGCTTTATACATCACTACCCAGTATTTTACTTTAAGGGTGAATAAAATGATGAAATAAGAGACTAGGGAAAGCAAGAGGAGCAGAGAAAAATAAGTGTTTTTATAAAGATTTCACCACTTGACATAGAATAATTGTTAATAATAATTATAGGATAATTGTTAATAATCATAGAATAATTATTAAATTGTTAAAAAGTTGAGAGTCATCTGGTTCAATCCCCCCATGCAGAGCGGGGCAGACAAAATATGGTGCCTTTCTTTTTAAACAAAATTATATTCTAAAGCTTAAGAATGGGTAACAGCCTCATCCTATGGCATGATCCATAGTAGTACTTATATTTGTTCTACAGGTCTGAACGTTTCTCAAGTCTACAACAAACTTATCATGAGATTTTCCAGCTTTCAGGCAAAATTACCAAATTTTGCCACCTTGAGGATGATACTCCACCTTTCCCTCCACAGAAGCAGCCACCCCCCCATCCCTAAAACTGCAGCATAGGTCATCCAGTGCTGGTGGTATTAAAAAGATAAACACACCCCCAATTGTGAGAATTAACATAGAGCTGAAGGTACTGCCTGGCACCATGCCACATAAAAATTACATACATTTTAAACAAAACTTTTAAAAGGGCTTAAATTCAAAGAAGAATTAGAATAGTAGACAGAAGTGACCTGGAGGCATCTAAACAAGTTTCCAGAGTGTTTGGGAAAGCAGTGAAATGTATGTAGAATGTTAGCAAATTTTGGAGGTGAAGGAGTTAAAGGGAGTGATGCAATCTAGTTATGAAAAGAAATGGCCCTTTAAAAACAATAGCTTTACAGTTACTGAATTCATGGTAATTAAATCACAGGGTTGCTTCCTTAGGCTTTAAGGATTGCCAATGGAGCTCTTGTAATCCTCTCCTGATCTTCTCAGGGCATCAGGACTGTGGTTTATTGACATGTAATTAGATCAGGATGTCACTACATCAATGTCAGTGTAAACATCACTAAGTAAGTAGCTGATCCTTACAAGATCAGCAACCTAATCTCCTCTGGGATGCCAACAGGCTTTGTTAACACTTAGGCTTAGGATTGTATCTGTTCTTTTAATGCCGGACTTCCAACAACTGTGGGAGGTTTGACATCCCAAGTCAACCAGCATCTGAAGTTAAACTAGTTGTATTGATGCTCTGGCAATTGCAATACCTTGTCTGCTAATGGATTTTACTGACTACAAAACAAACAAATAATAAAATCTTGCTGGCAACACTTTTTGTGGGGAGGGTTGGACTTTCTAGTTTATGTTTTTAAGATGTGAGTCAGCTACTGCATAGGTAACTGAAATTACTAGCTTTTAAAGACAATTGTGTGGTAGCTGATTTCTTACAGGCCTTATTCATGGCTTTAAAAATCTACACTTGCAGTTGAAAGAAATCTTATAAAATAACACGTTAAAAGAATAATCATAAATTGTATTTCAAATTACCAGCAATACAATCAAATGAAATTGTTTCACAGGTTGGGGGTTTGAAATAGAGCTTCCACTTTTAAAAACATTTTTAGTGGAGAAAAATATCTATAAATTTATTTTATTTTGAAGGAACAGAAAAGATATCTTAATTTGGTTCACTATAGCTCATCTGATTTGTCCACAAACTGTACATCTACTTCTGTAGTCAAAAGATAGTCAGCCTTTCTTAGACTGAGGACCTCATAAACACTTTTCAGCAGACCTGTGTACAGTTAATGCCTATGGTAATAGTCTGGCTTTTCTTAGTTAGCTTTCAGATGCACTTCAGAAATACAGTGTAGACCACTGGGCTCCATGAGCACAGTGTGAAAAGCACAGGTTGTTTTTCTTATTTGAACAAAATTTTGACTTTTTTTTTTGAAATTAAGAAGTTGTTACCTTAGGGTTTTTTTCTAAAACTTGCAATGTGCCTGTGAAGCAAAAGAGAAAAGTGCTGACTTTAAGGTCTAAAGCTCTGCCTATATTGAATCATGCACAAAATTCCTGTTAGCTAGCCTACCTATATTGTCAGGTGTGAGGGACTATTTTCAGTGAGGGGGAGGGGTGGTGGTGTGTGTAATCTGTCATGCCAAACATTGTAATTGTGTGAAATTCATCGTCCTAAATGTATGTAGGTGTTTAGATACAATTATGTAAAATGAGGAAGAGCATAATCCTCTAAAGAACAGAAGTTAGGAAAATCAGTATTCTGAGCTGATATCCATTTTAGGTAGCTAATAGGAAATATTATTTGGTTTTAGGTGCTTACCAGGAAGGTTAACAAACAGATCTGTCCAAAGCTTTAGGAATATTTAAGGCTTATAAATAACCTGGAAAGATACCAGCAGTAATTGGAACTTAAAACAAACGTTATCACTTGCCTCTGGATTTATTTATTGCATCTGAGCATCTGGTAGTTTGGGGGCAATGAATATGAACGCGCTCTGTTATGTCATTTTTGTAAGCTAGTGCACACCTTTTAAAAAAGAGAAAAAAGGAAAGAAAAAACTCCAAACCTTTACAAGCTTTTGTGTTGGGATGTATGTCCCTGTGGGGAACTGAAGCACTGAGAATCACCAGTCTACTGCTATTATGCCTGCAGGGTTGAAGCTGGCCAGCTGCTCTTTGTGTCCTTTGTGTTTAAGGGCCTGGACTGGTAGTTCTTCATGGGTTTGTTTACTCTGACCTGCATACATATCAGGAAAACGTAGAAAAAGGAAGTTATCTAGAATAAATCCAGAGGATGTGCATGGTAGAATGCTCATTGATGAATTCAGTCAGAATTATTTGAGAATTTCATGCCTAAGACTATATTTAAACTCTCTTCCCTAGGGGCTAAAAAGTTTAATAGATTTTAAAAAATATTTCCTACTCTTGAAACCAGACATCTGAATTAAAATTGAGATAAATTTGTTTTAAGCTAACAAAGCTGTTAAGTGTTTAAAAGCTGCTACCACTGGAAATCAGAGGAAAAAAAAAAGCCTGAATGCAAAGTTGGAGTAATTGCCTTTTGCTGCCTTTGGCCTCAGTCAGATTGAATCTTGCTCACAAGCTGGGATGTAAGGAAGTTGAGAATGGTCTTGATGGAAGGTGAAAAGTCGATACTCCAGAACACCTGTGAGGATATACTCTAATGTAGAAAGTTGGGATCTTCTCTAACCTCCTAAAAGAGGAATTCCAGGGTAATTTATTCATGTGTCCACTCTTAACAATTGTCTTAACAATTGCCATATGAACACATTAGTAATCATGTTAAAAAGCAGATTGATAGACAAGGGAAACCCATTTCAGTCATGCAAAGAACACATCTTTCAAGCATGACTCAAATTTTATCCAGGTTTAGAAATTATTTATTGATATGAGACAAATACACTGTTTAACCTCTATTTAAGTGCACGTTTAAAAAAATCTGTTTCCTTTTGCAGGTAACACTCGAGTTTAATGGGGTCTTTCAGAGAGAGAGCGTATTGTATTGGAGGTTAGACAGAGGTTTGGGTCATTTGATGGAACAAAGCAGAGGTTTTCATGGTTTCTACAGCTGCTAATCCTTTAAACATTACTTCAGGAAAAAAAAAGTTCATTAAAAAATATCCACATTTTTGCTTTAGAAATTAACACAATACTACTGACATATCAGTCCTTTTTCTATTTGTCTAAGTAAACCAGCTTATGTGAATAAGGGAAACTGAACAAAATCTCTTCCAAAAACACTCCACCAGTCAAAGCTGGAAAGGTCAAATTGTTTGAAAATGACTAATGATTAGTTTATGGTTCTTTTAATACACAGGTTCCATAACAATGGAATTAATCTTTAGAGGAAAAACATTAGAAGGTAGTTTACTCCCAAGGGAGACGTGCTGGGGTTTTGTACTAATAGTTATGATGAGCACTCATCAGGACAGACAGCAAAACCCCAGGACGTCTCATTGTTTAATCAGTTGGGGTAATATCAAGTTGATTAATCAGCTGCGCTTCCCTCTGACAGAAGCTGTTCGTTTGCAGCAGCGGTAGCGCTCCTCACTCTGCACATTGCTGAGCGCAGTGAACTCCCAGCAACTCTGGTCTCGGACACTGGGCCGAAAGAGCAATGCTTCATTAACATTTTCCTTGAGTTTTGGGGATTTTTTTTTTTAATTTTTTGGGAGTATGTTTCTTCTGAAAAGGAAAATGCTTTGAAGTGAGAGCTGAGGAGCGTTTTGCCTGTGTGTTGTCACTAATGCTGGTGTTTCAAACATGGACTGGGTGATTTAGTGATCTCGGGAAAGTCAGACCTTCTCCTTGACTTCCTCAGGTACAAGATTTCACTGTTTAAGTGAAGTCTGCTTTAGTTTCTCTGATAGAGATTTCTTTTTGAACACTGCTATAGGCGTGAGGAAATATCAAGGACGTGCCAGCCCCCTGCACTTCCCAGTCACAGCACACCCAATTCCTGCTCAGCCAACACAGGGTCATCCTGGTGCACACCAAACCAGGGGTTAGTGCTTCCTTCGCTCATTCACAGGAATCACAGTAGGCTCCCACCTCCCATCCTCACAGTTTTCCTCCTTTCTGAGGATAATCCTTGTCATCACCCCGAAGCACATGTTTGCACATGCACAAATGGTGCAGTGTACTTAGGTTTATGCACTTTTGGATCATGACTTACATGAGGACAGGAATATATGAATGAGAGGCAGGTGCATAGGCTGACATGTGGTTAAGTCATTGGGAATGTGAGAACCTGTTCCAAAACTGCACTTCAAGGGCTAAACTCAGTGCGAAGGAAAGGTGTTCTGTTAAATGCATTTTTTAACCATTACAATGGTTGTGTTTCAGTCATAAGAAAAGGGGTATACACGAGTATCGTTTGCAGTCCATACTGATCGTGCATGACTAAGTTAGAGATGGAACCTGGTGGGATGTGACAAATTCCTACATGGTACAACCATCTATGAGTCAAATTCCTGAGCTTACTACAATGCAGTGAGCCTGAAACTGTGAAGCAAATTCCACTTTTAATTTGCAGCGAACCAAATTCAATAAAATACAGGAAACTTTGCCATGGTTACATATAGCTGGAGTGTTGCAGTAGACCGTTTTGGTTTTAATTGTAAGTAATTTAATTTTAAGTATTGTTTTAATACTTTTTTAAAAGTGAGAACTATTTAAAACTATTTTATCAATTTTGATGTATACTGTTTGTTCTGAGAGCATGAAAATGTTCATTTATTCATTTTTGCAAACAGGAAAGACAATGATTAAATGGCAGTAACGATCAGTGAGATTCTATACAGCCATTTACTATTACTGTCCAATAATGCACTCTAATGCCTAAAGTGTCCTTTGGTGACAGCTCCAAAGCAGATCACTGGTGCTTGCTAGCATTAAAGTGCTTCCTTTTTATAATAATTTATTGTGCATTTT
Organism: Eurypyga helias; assembly: GCF_000690775.1. Lineage (NCBI taxonomy): Eukaryota > Metazoa > Chordata > Aves > Eurypygiformes > Eurypygidae > Eurypyga > Eurypyga helias. The sequence goes on from NW_010253498.1 coordinate 30,766, forward strand.
ACATGGCTACACTAGGACATTGTGCTTTTCTTCTTTTTTTTTTTTTTTTTGCTGGGCAACTGGTGAAGGGTTTAAGGAGGGGGCAAATGAGCAATATAATTACAGACAGGATTTAGGCATTTGTTTTTGGAGTTCTTTGAGAGGATGAATTTGAGAAATATGCAAACTATAAATGGAACTTTGTGTAATCTAGAAAAAAGCAGCCTATATTATTGGATGTCATCATCTTCTGTCCTCTCCATTTGCCTGTCTCTATATGTGTCTTCTTTTGTCTAATTGCACAATAATCATAAAGTGATAATGTTTGCAACTTGCAATTCTTATGAAATTGTGACTAAAAGAACAAATGCGTGTGCATTAGTATGTGTTATTATCCCATTAGGGATGGGAAGAGAAATATACCTTTGAATTTCAAAGACCTTCAACATCAATGCATTAAATTGGAATCAGTCATTTAATGGACAGAGATGGGATAGAAAGGATATTTCTTTTTTTTATACGTTTTCTTCTTTTTCTTTCCTTAAAAATTACTGAAATAGAATACTGTGAGGAAAGTCAAGTCATCAGTGAGCATTTAAGAACATCTCAAAGCCAAACTTGAAAGCATTTGTTGTTGCAAAGGTGAAATTTCCACAGACTTCACGTTATGGCTCCTTGTTAAATTTCTCGCATAATTAACTAGTTTAGCTAGCTACCTCAAGTTTTGAAAAATATGAAGGGCCTTTAATCCTTCTGAGAAAGAAAAAATTAATTTACTTGCTTGGTGCACTTGTTTTAAGGGATCAATAAATACTGAAGCCATGGTAGGCAGAACTTAAGGGCAGATGGGGGAGTTTTACTTTTCCCAGGCTTACTTTGGGCCATTTGTCTCTTGTTTTGCTCTTTTTTTCCAACTGATATTGTAGTCTGATATTTGGTTTCTACCTTCTGTGAGATTTTCATTGATGAGCTTTGAGTGTGCAGTCATTTCTGCATAGATGCAGATCCTGTGAGGATAGGAATGTGCACTGAAATCAAGTGGGCTTTCCAGCCCCATGAGATCATCTCTTTGTGTTCCGAGCTGTGGATATGATTGCAGAATTGAGACTTCAGCTTAGAAAATGCTCTGAAATCCTGCAGATAAGATGAATGTGGGAAGTACCTGTGAAACAGAAGGGTGAGAGGCTTACATACAAATTGCATCTGTGTTTACATCCAAACCAATTCATCCTCTTCTGGTTAAAAAAGGAAAATAGGTAACATTGGACTCCAGCCTTTCATTTACCAGTTCAATCTTTCTGAGGACATTTTAATTTGATGTTTTACTGCAGATACATTTCTAATATAATCTTATGCTTCATTTGCTATTGAGAAACAAGTACTAGGCCCTGTTGTTGTATGCACATTGTATAAGCTGGTGGAGAATGACCTTGTATTATTCAGATATTCTTAAAAAACAACCTT
>NW_010253499.1:0-3202 GCF_000690775.1 Eurypyga helias
GAGGGGACCCCGAGCCCGGCCGCCCCGACCTGCCTCCTGCGCCCGGGAACGCGGGTCCCCAGGGTCCCGCGGCATCCCCCCGCCTCCCGGTGTGAAGGTGGGACAAGAAGAAAAACACTCTGTGTTTCAGGGAAGGCGTCCGGCTGAGACCCAAGGCTTTTTTTTTTTTTTCTTTTCTTTTGTGGATTTTCCACTCCCAGAATAAGAAAAGATGCTGTTCAATAAACAGGCGCAATAATCACAGAGTAGAGCAAATCGCAGATAGTTAATTTTAAAATTTATTATTATGGATATACCGAGAGTGTCTGCATGGTTAATGCTCTGTGAGTGCGTGAACGTGGAGCGTGTCTGCGTGTGTATTTTCCTAGCTATAAAATTCCGAGTGAATTACGATCAAACCCCCAGCAGCCCCAGTGCTACAGACAGAGCTCTCTGCAAGCTGGTTCCCAACAACACGCATCCAAATCTGCTCTGACCCGAAGCACTAAAGGCATCAGTAAATAAAGCTGCGGAGGAGGCGAGCATTCCTAAATCCGAGGTGCAGAATGTTTTATCACGAAAACGAAATAGTGGGAAACGTGTCGGAAAGAAAGTGGGGAAAAACCAACAGAGCACTTTAGATTATGCTGGGATAAACTTGGAAGCAATAAAACTAAACGTAACCCCTATATAATTTAATAGTTTAGTGTCAAATCGCAATCCAATCGAAACCCGGCAAAATACAAATACATACATACTCTGTCAACTTCTACCACAAAAGAAAGAGAGAAAAATATCGGAAACCGTTTAAGCCCTCTATTTTAGCCGCACGTCGGCGGGGAGAGGAGGCCCGGCGGAGCAGCCTCTCTGGCAGACCTTGCAGGCGCTGCTGTCCACCTCGTCCAAACTTCTCCCCGCTCTGCACAAAAGCACACTGCAGATTTGCTCTTGGGCAAGAGAACCCGAAACGTTTTTTTTTTTTTTTTTAAATATAGATGTGACAAACACGCAGTTTGTTTTGATTCGGGAGTGGGGGAGAAGTTGTTTGTTTACTTTTACCTCTTCTAGAGCCTTAAGTCCTTGCGAAAAGCAAAAGGAAAAGAGCTACCAGGGAAGAATCGAAAGAAACTGAAGCTGATTTTTCGGCATATGCTAGACCGACTACTTTCATCCAGTACTCGCAGAGAACACAAAATCCCGTCGCTAAGAGCTCTACTGTTTGCACTACACCATTCCCACTATCAGAACTACATATAAATAAAATTATGGCACTACATCGGTATGTTAGCCACACAGGGCCACTGGTAGCTTCTTTCTTCAAGGCATTAACTGAACTCTGGTTAGGGATCGTTTTATAACCAATGTAGTTTCTTGTAAACCCACTTTAAACGAAATACGATTTTTCTGCTTTGCTTTTCCGATAACAAAAATCATCTGAGATCCAGAATGGGTATTTAAGGATCCGGTATTCTATCCCACTATTTGTTATACACACGTGTGTATGCATAGACATTATATATAGAAATGTAAAGGTATCATGGCACAATATTTATTCCAGGAAAGATAATTTGATATTGTTTAATTGTATGGAGAAATATTAACTTTTCCAAAGAAAATCAAAATATTTTAGATTAGAAATCCACCCTTATAGTATAAAGACTGTTTTTCAGCCAGTATTTCAGGATTAAATACTCTCACTGTCACCTTTAAGTAAATTTCTAAATAGCGTTAAGAGAAACAACACATACTGATGAAGTTTTAAAAACCGAGAACAGGTATTTTCCTTGCATGTGCCACTATCAGCTTACAAGACAGCTTTTAACCACAGTACGGGATCATTTCACTTCAGAATCATAATTTCTTAACAAAAAAGTAGCATACATAAAATGTTGAAACAGTTAACACGCTTCAGAAATCTCTTCCATTTTGCCAGTGTAATGCCTGGTTAGAAAGATGCATCTTTTTATTATCTAAATGTATTAATATACAAGCAGTACGCATCAGCATACATAAAAAAACTGGTAAAGTTCTAAAAAATTAGCATCCATCCATCTCCCTGAAACATATCTTCTAGGTCCGTTTGCCATGTTTGCAAACCCAGTATTTTTAGGTTAAAACTATTTTAAAAAGTCATCATTTAAAGGCACCCGAGTTTGGTTTATTTCTTATAAATGCTATAAAGGCTACCTCCGAGTAGACATCCTACCTGAAAAATAACACAGAATTGGATTCTTTGGTGGTTGTGTTTCCATTCTGCAGACAAAAAATTTGCTGTGCCAAAACGTTATCTGTATAAAAACATACTTTGCCTCTTCCTAAAAACTTTGGAAGGCCGGACAAGCTGGGGGAAGGGAAGGAGTTCTTGGGCGCTACCAAAAGGCTGGTCTATCTGTTTTCTCGCAAGAGCAGTACCGTTCATTTCACCCAAGCGTTACTATTACTATGCATATTATTAATAATTAACAGTTTCGTGCCTTTCCCCATGGTTTTATTCAATCTTTTGGGGTGCCTTACGCTTATTTTTATTCTGATTAAGCATTTTGCATATGCTCCCCCCCCCCTCCCCCCCCGATCTGTTATTTTAAGGGAAAAGCTATATCTTTGAGGGGTTTATTATCTTTAAGGGGTTGAATGACTCTCCCATTCCTTCGCCTCCTACCGTTTCCGTCTCTCCCCTGTCTATAGCTGAGCTGATGGCCGGTGCTTCGCTTTTGGTTCTCCGATCCATCTCGTCGATGACCCCGTGCATCTCCGAGCCGGACAGGCTGTGGAAAAGCATCGCTGAGGAAGCAGAGGAGGAGGCCCCGAGTTGCTGCTGCTGCTGACAGTTGTCGGGGTCCCTGCAGGAGCCCAGAACTTGCATTAACCGGAGCCCTCCCCCATGCATCTAGCACGGCCGCCCCGTCTCTCCTTGGTCTCCGGGCTTTTCACCCCGGCAAAGATCTCCGGAGCGCAGCGCAGTCACTGATCCGAGGTTTCAGGGGATGGGGTGCAGAAAAGGCGGGCGAAGGGGATGGGGGAGAGGGGATAACTGGTGGTGTAAGCTTCGGGGCTTGGATCTAGTCTGTTGCGCGGCCCCGGCGCATCCCCCTAGGAGGTTTCTTCAGTGCAGGGCTCATTGCCCCAGGTGCGGTCCCAGGCTTTATGTTCTGGCCCAGCTAGCAGAAGGCTGGGCAGGTTTATGGTTGGGAGGGATTAATAAATAATAGAAATATAAAAAATT